>NC_026150.1:4224918-4266010 GCF_000512975.1 Sesamum indicum
GGGGGGGGGGGGTTATAATTTTTATTTTAAATTTTTTATAAATTATAATTATATATATTATAAATATATTTTAATAGTTATAAATTATATATATTATAAATAAAAAAATTATATATTAATATATTTAGTTTGACCAGTTGATTATAAAGGGTATTTTAGTCATTGTTTAAAAAGAAATAGGTTCAAGTTGACCAAGGGGCGGTGTGCTTATTTATTCATAACATAGGAATGATTTTTTATATTACAAATTTTATAGGGGAATTTTTTATATTTTGATATATCACAGGAGGGTCAAAATGAATTTAACCCAAAATAAAAGTGTGAAGGAATTCAGTATAATTTCTCCCAAAAAAATCCATAGCCTTGCGGCCCAACCCAGCCCCGCGCGGACCGGGGCATCGGGCTCGGCGCATGTGGCTTTTCTTCCAAAAAGCCACCTACCTACACTTCTCGTTCCAAAGGTAACAAGGTGGCTTAATATGTACAAGTTGAAAGTTGTTTAAGAAAGATATATGAGACAACAAAAAGAGGGCTATTTTAGTTAGTCATTCCCATCCGATATTATGTTTAGCCTGTAACTTATTTTAATTTGTTGGACATTTTCTTTATTTCACCTAGGTATATATACCCGAAAACATAATTTAGTCCCACAAATTTGTTTACTGTGACAGGCACAAGGGTGATAAAGTTGTGGCAACCTTGGGTGAGAATTCAGAGTTTTCTCAAGTTGACATTGGAGATGTCAGATCTTTAAAAGCAGCAATGAAAGGTTTGCCATTTCTTCTGATTACCTTAAAGTTTGAAGTGAATATGTTCTCGAGCTCTTTATGCTCTATGTCCATCAGTTGTTATGGCAAAAGAGCTGGTGTTTGTACTCAATAGGTCGACTGTTGCATGAATCTATCATGAGTTAACAGAAACAATTTGCAGATGTGGACCTTGTTGTTAATGCAGCCGGTCCATTCGACTATATGGAGTGCAATGTGTTGGAAGCTGCAATCCAGTCCAAGGTAAGGACGAGCTCTTGTGCATGGTTGCTGTTTAGCTTCTTAGTTTTTGAGTTATCCATCAGAGCCAATATTTAATGATTTTGGTATTAGTCTTCTATTTGAAAACTTACCATCCTTACATCTATCAGACAGCATATATTGACGTGAGTGACAGTAAAAGATATGCGCAACGTGCAAAAACCTACAAGAACAAGGCAATGGCTGCAGGTGTTCCGGCCATTACAACTTGTGGAATCAACCCCGGAGTTAGCAATTGTAATGTCTCTTCATATAACATGGACAGACTTAAATGAGTGAAAGTTGAGATAAAGATTTGTTATCTGGTTTAGTAGGATACAGTCTCCATTTGAGTTCTATTTGTCTGCATGATCTTTGGTTCTGGCTTCACTTTACAGGTTTTGAAGTTTCTGTTGGTATTGTTCTGTTTTGGTTTAGAAACTCTAACACATTTCTGATGAATTTCGAGGCCAAACTTTCTTAGGACAATGAAGGCATCAACTATGTGTTACTATAATAGTTTCTTTGAATCTTTAATTTACATGTTCTCTTCCTTTCTTCTGACAGTGATGGCAGCCGTGCTCGTCCACAATGCACAAAGTGAAAGCAGAGGTCAACTTGAGAGCCTAAGGTGGTTATTTATCCAAAACTTTACCATGTCAAAAGCGTCAATAGTGGCTATTTCTAATTTATGCATCCAGATTGAGTTGAAGCTCCCAAGAGAGTGCATCATGATTAGGCTTTAACAATATTGGGATGATTCTTCTATTTCTTGCTTTTGTCCTTGAATACAGCCTTTTCTTGATCTTGATTGAAGTCACCTTGTAGCTTAAATCTTCTAAAATCCCAACATATCAACATTTGCGAGTCAGAACACATTATTAAGATAGCCGAGCCCTTGTACATAGAAAAGTCAGAGAAAAATAGTGGAAGATCAAGATACAGGAAAAGAATATGTATATGAAGGGGCAAAGCAACTACTGCAAAAGACAACACCTCATTTTCATTTTCTTCCTTGTCCTATCTTTTGCATTTTCTTACTTGCTGATATCATTCCCTAGATTCAACTATTACACTTGTGGAACTGGCGGCGCTGGCCGGGCCATACTGGCCACAAGCTTTTTCCTTTTGGGAGACGAAGCAGTTACGTACCATAAAGGTCACCTGCTATGACTACAAATAACTGTTAGGAAGAAATGCATACATTGTGCTATTGCCGTTTGTTATGTTGAAAAACAGATCCTTGTTTAATACAAACAAACAGTAATGTTATCGAAACCAGAAGAGAGTCAGGAGAACCGCTTTCATTTTCACTGGCTCATTTTACTTCAATCCACCAACTTCTCCGTCTTCTGTTGTGTTTTTTACTGAAACGTTGGATTCTTTCAGGAGAAAAAGTGAAGTTCAGTCCTTACAGCAGTATGCTTAACGTCGACTTTGGAGAAGGCATTGGCAAGCAAGATGTTTTTCTTTTGTATGTCGTTTTAATGATTCGCTTCAAAAGCAAGTAAATTATAGTAGAAAGTTCAGTGAATGGCGTTTATAGTTTATTTATTCGCACCTCTTTGAACAAAAATATGCCTATTAAAGTATATTTTAGAAAGGCCAAGACAGTCTTAATCAAGTTGGAGTGGTACTGTTTTCTCTAATCCTTACCACTACCTGTTTTTCCAGGTTTTAAAGTATTATGAAGTTAAAGCACTGAACAGAAAGGTGCTTGCTTCAGTTAAAGAAATGTGTTTATATATTCCTTGTTTTCGCTTCCACCACCGCGTGACCAAAGTATTATACGTGCAATCTGGATAAACATTTTCATGATTTCTCCAACCTTCAGTCTTCATTGGATTCATGTCATAGCCATTATATCTCATAGTATCTTCTGATGATAGGAATTTGCCTGAGGTGGAAAGCGCGCATGAGGTTCTACAAGTACCAACTGTCAGTAGTCGGTTTGGAACTGGACCATTCTTCTGGAACTGGACGCTTTCAACTATAACTCGTCTCGTTCCGACTGTATGCCTACTATGACCATGACAATGCTTAAATCTATCAAAAATAACAAGTTGCTGTTCATTTACCTAGTTCTTTCCGATATGCTGATAATGTTTTTTATTTTAATCCCAATTTGAAGAATTTTCTTAGGGACCAAAGAATCGTTCAGATGTTAGTGCAGTTTTCTTATCCACTTATTCGTGCAGTAGATGTGATAACTGGTGAGATCATGTCAATAAAGGTAAGTTGGTAACTTAGTGCATCTCCTGTTGCTAAGAACTTCCACAAAGGACTAGGGAGAGAATTTTCTTCTTTGGGTAACATGTCGATCTGTTTGACAGACGTTTGCCCCTCATTGTCTTCTCAACAGGTTGATTTGGAGTGTTCCGATGGATATAATACAACAGCTATTTTCAGCCACAAAAGACTATCAGAGTAAATTCCCATTTCACATTCTTAGGCTATTCTCTGATGATGAAATCATAAATCACCTTGAACATAATGATTTTATGTGATCCAAAGATGATCGCTGCTATGTCCACAGCTGTTCAAGTTTCTCCTATTAGGATAGAAAAATCGTACACGCACAATAGATGGACAATATCAACTACGCAGAGCTAAGGCACGTACAAAATAGTATAATCTTATAACCTTGCCTCTGAAGATGCATACCAAAAACTTTGTCCTGCTGCAGTAAAGAGTGCGCCAAATTAAAGTTGGTAACATGAAAGTTGAGTCAGATTGCAGCATTGGATTATTGTATATATGCAGTCCAGCATAAAATGTGACTGTCCAAGTCTCGACTAGCTTTCTTGTCTTATTCGGATTCATACACTTAACTTTAGCAATGCGAATTCATTGTTTTAGAGTTGTCGGAGTTGCAACAGCTGCATTTGCACTTGCTGTTCTTGAGGGAAGCACGAAGCCGGGAGTTTGGTACCCGGAAGAGGTATGTGTAGTAATAGCATTAATCCATTTGGTCAAATATATGATTGGTTTCGCCCATTTCCTGATTCCCGCTATCCTTACAGCCGGAAGGAATTCCCATTGAGGCTAGGGAAACTCTTCTCAGACGTGTAGCAGACGGAGCAATCAATTCCGTTATAACCAAGTATGTTACTAGTACTTTATGTTCTTCTCATTGTGTTTATGTATGATTTGAGAACTAAATCAGGTTGTTTCCTCCTACAGGTCATTTTGCAGAAGGAAGTAGACTCAAGTTAGGAATAGATAAGATATGCTGATTCGGAAAATTCAAATTCTTTCATGATCTCATATTCTGCATACTTCCTAATTTTAAAGTACTTCAAATACTTATTTAACATGTAAACTCAGCTGAGTACAAAAAGTATTCAATATAAACAATTAAGTCTTATGCCGGGCCAAAAGTTTTTTTAGTCTCATAATTTTTTTGGTACCACAACTATGACAGACGGTGCTTTTAGTCTCATAAAATTCTAAATTAAGTCTTTTTAGTCCCAAAAACACAATGCACGTTCTTTTTTGAGAATAAAAATACGTGATTATGAGTTTTATGTAACAAAAGTAACACCTGCCATAATTGGGTACCAAAACAGATTCTTCCCTTATTTTATGAGATTGAAAAAATATTTTTCCCTCTTATGCCCTAGCTGCTACTTAAATTACCACTACAAGATTAGATTATGTTTTGGTGAATAGCAATTTACCCCCGGTGAAATATTGCACATGAGCAAATTACTCCCCTATGAAAAAAAAATTGACAATTTACCTCCCTATGAAATATTGCAAAATTGCTTCATTTAAAAAATATAGGAAAATGAATTGTTGTATTTTAAAAAGTACAAAAAGATAAATTTTTAATTTTTTATAGGGTGTAATTTAATATTTTTAATATCACAAGAAATTGCTCGCATTTTTCCCAATTATATTTTGATTTTGCTTGTGTGAATATTTTGCATATTGAATAGCCATGAGTAGAATTGACATTGACATTTTCTTATTTCAAATACTTCTTTAACATGTTACATATATTTGGAATTATAATTTGATATAGTTGATATTAAAACTAAACAATAAAATAGTACACATTTTTTTTTAACTGTGTTATAAAATGTCTTTATTATCTTGATCTATAGATATAACATTAAAAATTAGTGTAATTAATTTTAAACTAGTTATCATTGAATACAATATTTATGCGTGACACAAGAATTTATATATTTGTAGCTTAAAGTGTCAAATAAATATTTCGTTAAAAAATTAAGAAAAAATAAAAAGTTTCATTGAAAACTCAAAGATTCCTTAGATAAATTAAGATTTTTAGTATTGATAAAAAAAAGGATATTATTTTTAATAATACTATGCAATTGAAGAAAAATACTGCTATATTCATCGTGCTCTTTAATTTTCTTTTTAAACTATATAAAAAAAATATTTTATAAATAAATATATTTTCGCTTGATTAAAAGAAAAAAAAAACATGATAAACTTCTAATTTTTTATAACTAGTAAATTATTGTTCCGAATGAAACAATAATTTGTAAATTAATCTAATTGAATGAAATTGAACTGAAATTTCGATAAATAAAAAATTCAGTGCAATATTCTAAAAAAAATAATTATTATTTGATTTCGTAACAACACACATAAGTTGCTAAAGACGCTAGAAAACAAAAAATATGACGACAATTTAAACTTATGTCACAGAAAAAGTAATGTTATTATATTGAATAAAATCGAACATAAACTAACTTATTTTCAATTCGATTCTTATTTAACCCATACATTTGAACTTGTATTGGACCCAACCTATTGTAATCCCTCCAACACAACCCATCCATGTTGTGAATACCATATGATCCACACTGTATGATATTTCCCAACTCCATTTACCTACAAAAAATATCATTTGACAGCATTACAATTGCTTGTTGAATTTACATTCCATTAATATTTTTCACCTTTTAGCCTTTTTTATTCTTTTTGTTGAAAAAATAATTTTTTTGACATGTTGTTGAAAATAAAATTTTATTGATGTAATATAATTTGATTTACATTATTAAAATATTTATGCTGATGCATATTTGAATTAATTTCCCCATAGTGATTACATAAGGACAAATCATTCTACCTATGAACTTTTTTTTCCTTTTATTGATTCTTTTGAAATTTGCTTAATTACAAATACTCCATCATTGTTTGAAAAATTATAAATACCCTTATCAAATTACAAATATTCTGACAAATACCTCTTATAATAGCTCATTATAGGGGTATTTGTTAGGATATTTATAATTTTAAAAGGTATTTGTAATTAAAACAAACCTTAAGAAAGTCGTTGTAATTTATCCATATATACATTGAGACAAAGGTGCTTAATCTTCTAAAATTATGTCTCCAAATTAAGAGATGTGCTGAGGCTTGAAAGCTTGTAATATGGAGATATTGAGGATATATTATCTTGTATTGAGGAAGGAAAGCATGCAATTTGTTTGTGTAAGAGCCTCATACTAGAGATAAAACAACACATAATTTTGACAAGAAAACAAAAGGGAAGCTTTTTTTTGTGGCTTGAGTTCCCATAGCTAGAAGCTGTGGTTCAAATCCCTTTATCACATTATCCTTCATTTTTTGTTTTCCACCTCAATCTTTCTTCAACTCTGTGTTTTTTTTTCTATGGTGTGTGTTGGGCATCAATTTATTTTGCTTTGGTAAGTTTTTCCTATTCAACCTATGCACCCTACATTTTGTTGTATTTGCACATTATGATCTCTTACTTTAAATTACGGTTAATTACAATCAGAACGTCTTTTAAAAATGCAAAGTGTTTGACAAAAGATTTTCGAAATTATACTTGCACCCACTCCGGGAGTTCTCTGTTTACGACTATACTTAAGGGTTTGGATGAAAAATACTGATGCCAACAAAAAAAATCACGTAACCTTTCAATTTTACCCCTCATAAATAATTCGCATAATTTATCGATAAAAATACCTTAACAATCACTTTTATACTTGTAAGGGGCTAAATATAATATAAATAAAGTCAAAAGGGTATAGCTATAATTAATAAGATATTACACCCTCAAGTTATTTCTATTGGATAAAAAGTAGCCGTTGATATGAAAAATTAAGCATATTGTCACTAATTTGTACGAAATACTGAATGAAGCGTAAAGTTAAATTTTCTTTTTTTTTTTTTTTTGGGCTGAGATCGTATTCAAACCCTAACAAAATGGGTACAATTATAAATAGAGAATTTCCGGAAAATTTTTTTTGTAGCTCACGTATGAGAAAAGAAACAGAGAAATAATAGCAAGCCACACTCTTTTGTATATTAAAGTATATACGAATTTTTGCACTTTTGTGAGGCCAAATTGAAATATCATCAGAAAGCAGTGGCACAATTGCAAAAATCTGAAATTTTGACTATGGCTGGCCAAGTTTCTTTGATACTACTCCGTGGTAGTGGTGATGTCACTCACTCTTAGCCGCAAGATTCACATCATCTGCCAAGTGAAGAAGAGCAAAATGGGACCCACAAACTGCTGTGATTGGTCTGTGTAGCTGTTATATAATTTTTACAAGCTCCTCTTTGCTTTGGCATTTCCATCGATTATCAGAAAAAGGAAATTCTAAGGCCATTGGAGAAGTCGCTGTTTCCATAGTTGAGTAGTCAGAGGTATCACCACTCTCACTGCTCTTTCTCAAACTCTTTTTTCTTGATTTCAATCTCTTCTACTGAGCTATATATGTAAGTTATTGACATGCATGCACATATACTAAGTCTTACAACCTTAAAGATGTTGTCTTTTTTACCCAAAATTTTTGAGATTTCAGGGAGAGGAACTCTTTGTTTGTTTGCAGTTTCTTTTTGTAAATTGATGATCAAGAATTGCTCTTGTTTGATGGGTTTTGCTGTATGTGGTGTTGTGTTGTGTGATATGATTCATGAATATGTGGAGTTGGGCTATTCAGAAAATTAGGGAACTTTACACCTTCTGCTTTGCGTTGGAGCAATATCTGATGTGGTTCCATTGATTTAGTGCAAAAATTATGATGCATGGCCTCATCATTGTATGATTCATATGATCAAGGGAACTGTGTGCTTTAGCTTTTTTCTGACTGAAGTATTGCATTAGTTGATCTTTCAAGAATGAAATTGGGCTCCCTGTTGTGTTTCTCAGTTTTCAAACTGAAAATTTGAAGGTTTCTTTTAAGGAAAATATTGATTCAACAACTTGAAAGTTATGTATATGAATAATAGTGATAAATAGATTGGATGGAAAATTTATTTAACTCAGTTTAGTCTTTCTGAAGAAAAATAACCTTTTCGATACAGATGCTCCACTCCATATCGATAAAAAATAAGTTTTTCTATGGTTTCTATTAAGCAAAATTGCAACATTGATCCCATAAGATTGAATCATTTCAGCTTTGGTCCTGCACTTTGTGGAATTTTACTTTTGGAGCTAAGTCCTGTTAAAATTTGCAATGTTAGTAAAAAAGGAAGAAAAAATTTGGTCATTTTTTCTCTCTGCCGGTAGAAACTAACGGCATAACCCATGTTCTGTTCATGTGGCCGTTAGCTGGTGATTTATGGGTGCATATGACCCTCACGTGCATGCAGATGGCTTGTGCCGTTAGTTTGTCGTAGTGGAGTGAAAAATGACTAAATTTGTTATGTATTTTTTAACTAAAGGGGCAAAATTTAAAAGGAGCAGGGGCCAAATATACAATTCAGTAAAGCACAAAACCAAAAGTTGAAATGGTCCATTCTTATGGAACCAATGGTGCAATTCTGCCGTTTCAATTACATGACCTCTATCATCAGTGCATGAAACTGACTGAAGTTTTCCAACTTCAAGTAAATTTTGAAATAGAGCACCTTAGTGGATAAGACTTCAATTTGCTGCACTACAACCATGCCTAGTGTGTGAGTTATACTCGAGGGCCTTCCCCATTTCACCAGTATTGTATGCACAAGGGCCTTGGAGGTAGAAGTCTAGATGGTTCTGATCCCAACTGTTGGTTTCTTCTTAATCTTGCAGCGATCTCACCGTAGAACGCTTCTGTAAGTTTTTGAAGCTACTGTCTGACATTTCCGAGAAAAAAGATGGACTATGTTTACGGACCAGGAAGGAACCACCTCTTTGTTCCGGGACCTGTCAATATCCCGGAACAAGTCATTCGTGCAATGAACAGAAACAACGAGGACTACCGTTCTCCAGCTGTTCCTGCGCTCACAAAAACGCTGCTCGAGGATGTGAAGAAGATTTTTAAGACCGCTTCTGGAACCCCTTTTCTCATCCCAACCACAGGTATTAATCCCAGAATAACTTTAAATATTAATCACTTGTAATTTGCTGAGTTAAGTTTTTGTGTTTGGGCAGGAACTGGGGCATGGGAAAGTGCACTTACCAACACACTATCTCCCGGTGATCGCATTGTCACTTTCCTGATTGGTCAGTTCAGTTTGCTCTGGATTGATCAGCAACAACGCCTGAACTTCAATGTTGATGTTGTTGAAAGTGAATGGGGACAAGGTGCTAATCTTGAAATTTTGGCATCAAAAATAGCGGAAGACAGAGAGCATACTATTAAGGCCATTTGCATTGTACACAACGAGACAGCAACAGGAGTTACCAATAACTTGGCTACTGTAAGAAAAATACTCGGTAAGCATACACAAAGTACTTATGTTGCCCCTTTGCTGATCTATGACATAGTTGAAATTGATGTACCAGAATATAAGTCATGTTTCTGGTTAGGCTTGGAACTAACTTGCTTTTCCTATATTCATGTTCTTGATTAATTCTAAGTCGTGCAAAACCGCTCATTGTATTTGATATCCAAACGCAAAATATTGCTTGTTTTCATGTATGTGATTGAAATGATCAGATACTCATCAACTTTGCATTACTACCAGATCACTATCAGCATCCAGCACTCTTTCTTGTTGACGGAGTTTCCTCCATCTGTGCGCTTGATTTCCGCATGGACGAATGGGGTATAGATGTGGCTCTTACTGGTTCACAGAAAGCTCTTTCTCTTCCAACTGGAATGGGAATCGTGTGTGCAAGCGCCAAGGCTCTTAGGGCCACCAAAACTGCAAAATCAGTCAGAGTTTTCTTTGACTGGAATGATTACTTGAAGTTCTATAAGTTGGGAACTTATTGGCCTTACACCCCTTCCATCCAACTCCTCTATGGGCTAAGAGCTGCTTTGGATCTCATTTTCGAGGAAGGACTCGACAACGTTATTGCAAGACATGCTCGCCTCGGCCAAGCAACACGGTACATCACTTCCTTGTGGTAAAGAAAACCAAAAAAAAAAAAAAATGACTTGTAGATTTGTGTATAAACCTTTGGGGCTTCTGTGTTCTGCTTGAACATGCAGACTTGCAGTACAAGCGTGGGGACTGAAGAACTGCACCCAGAAGGAGGAATGGTATAGCGACACAGTCACGGCCGTGGTGGTTCCATCAAACATCGACAGCTCAGAAATCGTGCGAAGGGCATGGAAACGATACAACTTAAGCTTAGGCCTGGGGCTTAACAAGGTTGCCGGAAAGGTTTTCAGAATCGGCCATCTCGGCCACCTAAATGAGGTATGATTTCTTTCTTTAAACTACATAATTCCAGTAATCTAAAACTAATCATAGGACTGAGCATCCCCCTTGGTGCTAAAAGTTATAATTATTCGTTCCGACTACGATTCCATCATTAAGTCCTCCGATTGCTTTCGGAGACTCAAAGCTCATACCAGACAATACCAAAATCACAAGTGAGAAAATCTTTGATAGCATATGATCAAGTTTAACATTGCTGCAGCTGCAACTACTCGGCTGTCTTGCCGGAGTGGAGATGGTGCTGAAGGACGTCGGTTATCCGGTGAAGCTCGGCAGCGGGGTGGCTGCAGCTTCAGCATACTTACAGAACTCAACTCCATACATTCCTTCCAGGATTTGATTCAACATTTTCAGAGCATGGAATTGTGTTCATTCTCCGGTATCACTATACTGTAAAAATTGCACCATCCTCCTCTCTTCTGGACTTGAGGCTTTGTATTCGGTTAAATGTCGTTTATGTATCCGTTGTATCTAAACAAAGTTTCTTGGTTGAACGACCACTTCATCTAAAAACTATAGCTAATGATGGGAATCATTTAATGTTTTTAACGAAGATCATTTAGTGTATAACATTTTAGGTTAATTACACTTAAATTTCCTCTGAAAATACAAAATTACACTTTTTCTCAAAAAAAACTTTTTAAATTACACTTATATCCTTTTGAGAATTCCCGTCTGCAACTATACTCTTCCGTTAGAGTATGGACCGAAAATATTGGCTTCATCAAAGAAGAAATCTAAACTTTTAATTTGACTCTTTATTCAACATTCCGTATAGATTATTGATTAATCTTTTTATTCATCGACAACTACTTTTTATTCAATTTGGAAATAATACTTTATTACAATTACTGAAGTATATCATTTTGCCTTCATGTCTATTATATTTATCCCCTCATGAGTATAAAACTAATACTAAGGTATTTTTGTCAATAAATTATAAATAATACCAAATGGAGGTAAGCTTGAAAGCTCCCCTTAATTTGTTATTGATGTCAGTATTTTTCATTAATTCCTGAGGAAAGAATCCAATAAAAGTAGACAAAACAACTACATTTATAAGACTCGAGCTCACAACCTCGTAATTATAATTAACTTTAATATTTTTGTTAAACCCCAGACATAAAACTCCAACGAGTGACAATGAAATTGGACCCAAAACTCTTAAATTTAATTTGATTCTAATGATCTCATCAACGGCTGAATGGGTCCTAAGTCCAATATTATAGAGTCAAATTTACGACAACCTCAACTTGGAGCTTTTGGTCAAACGTAGGAGTGAAAAGTAGAATATTCCACTTGGGACTTGCATTAGTTCCGTGTTTGGAGTTCACTTTTTTAGGGACAAACTGCTTTAGACTTGACATAATAAATATAGAGGTCGTCTCAGTTTGTACCCTACAATCTTAGATTACAAATACTATCACTAATTTACTTCTTTTTTAATTAGGTAAAATTACTACCACATTTTTAAGATTTTATACAGTTAGAGATATTTTTTATGAATTAATGATGTTAGTCTTACTCTCTATATATATTATATTTATCCCTTTATAAGTACAATAATATGTACAAAAATGCTGAATGAGGAAAAAATAAAAAATTATATAATAATTTTTTATTAATATCAGCATTTTTCATCTAATTATAATATAAATGGGTTAGACGTAAATAGAGAATTCCTAAAGATGTTAGTATAATTTCAAAAAAAATATATACGTATAATTTTCTACTTTTTAAAAAAATAAGAATAATTAATTCTATATACATGCATATAAACATTCAAACTGGATAACCATTTGATATAGTTATAATAAATTAAACAAAAATAATGGCCCTAAATTTCTTGAAAGTGGATTGATTCCTAAATCTTGCCAAAAACTCATAATCATGATCACCCAATTCTTGATTTAAATTTAATGGGCACATGATTTTGTTGACAGATAGAAGAGAAACTGTCAGAGGATATAGATAAGGTTTCCACGCAACTGCTCGAGAAACAGCTTATCAGCAGACATAAATCCACGAAATCGACCGACCATAATCCAACCAAAAACGTTAATAAACCTCGGAATTCTTCAATGGTTTTTCCCCAGTCAATCTTGCCTGCCGGAAACGTGTGCAGTTCTTGTTTCACCGCGTCACCTCTCCTCTTTCTCTCTCTCTAAAGCACACGGCTTTCTCTCTCTAGAATCATCCCCACCCCTGTTCCTCAACCGCCAATCCCACAGCTAATAGCTTTTCTTCTTCCTTTTCATATAAAAGTGGCCCATCTCCCCCCGCATATTCTTGCTTCATCCCAGACACATCGATCCCATTTGTTTCTATGCCTCAAAGGAAGAGTTTGTGTAATAATATGGATTCGAGGGTCGCTGGTTCCGATGATTTCTTTGATCGTTTACCGGACGAAGTCGTGCTTTCCATCTTCGACCAGTTGCAGGATGCCAAGTCCTTGTGTTTGTCCATGTCTGTCTGCAAGCGTTTTCATTCCATAATTCCTCAGGTTAACCAAGTTTTTCTCCCACTCCCTCAGAAGAAATCAGCGGAGAGAGAATCGGGTCAAGAAACCCGCAGGGGTTTATTCAGGAGTGCTGTGATTCGGGCCCTGAAGAAGCCCTTTTATTTCGTCTCTCAGATGATCAAATCCAAGCCCAAGAACGAGGAGAACGACCTGGAGTTCTACTCTCATTACGTGCCCAATCAAGTCTTGAAGTCTTTTCAGGAAATTCGTGCTTTTCATCTCCGTCTGCCCTGCTATGGAACGCAAAAACAGGGTTTAAAAACCGGGGAGAACAGCATGAACCCCACGAATTTCCTGAGGTGGAAGGCTGAGTTCGGGCGGGAACTGCAGAGCTGTGTGATTCTTGGAGCCAAGTCCTGGAGGGACAAGTCTGAGGGGGAGGAGAATTCAGTTTACCCAGATCAAGAATCGCGGATTATGGCGGACGAAGAGCTGAAGCTGAGAATCGTTTGGACGATCTCATGCCTGATAGCCGCGTCCGCCAGGCATTATCTGATTCAAGAAACGGTGAAGGGGCTGAAAACCATTGATAGCATAGTGGTTTCTGATGAGAGCAATCAGGGGAGGCTTTGTATGAACAAAGGACAGATTGAGGAGGTGAGGAAGATGGAACGGAAGGGAGATGAATTGTTGGAGTATAGGAGTAGAGTTCCGGCTCTGAGGATGAAAATGTGGTACTTGGAGAGGCTGGAGCTGCCGGATTCTGGCAAGGTCATGGAGGGGGGCACCCTGGTCGTCATAAGGCCGGCCGCGGCGTGTGGTGGTGCAGGGGCGGATGAGTTGAGAATGGGCAATTGGGGCGATGGCGGTATGGCGGCGGAAGCGTTTGGTGAGGAAGGAGATGGGAAGATGCTTCGGGAAGCTGTCAGGAAATTGATGGTTGCCAAGAAATGTTACACTTTGGAAATGAATTCGTTTTGAGTTTGAAGAAGTGAAATTCTAATCCAAATTGGCCGGACCTGAATCATTTACACAACACAACACACATTCTCTGTAATGGATTTAATTCATCCAAAGCTGTTTTGGGTAAGAATTTTGAGTTGTACAATGCTACGTTTTGTTCTTTCATTCCAAGGTTAGTGAAAGGAATTGACCATTCGGTCCATTTCACATTCTTGGAATTGCCTGATAAATGGGGTTTCCTGTTGTCCCCCTTTGGTATAACACCTACCTGTACATAATATGTATGCATATCTTATTTGTAAATTTTGTAATCTTTGAAAAGACACGTGTCAATCATACATGTGTCCGTCATACATAATGTATGAATTATTTCATTCAAATTCACAAGGATTGATCATTTTTTAGTTCATTTACATTCTTGAGATTTTATGCCTAACAGTTGGCGAAGTCTGGATATTTGGTGATGGTTTCTAATTCAAATTCAATAGGTTTGTCTAGAATTATTTTCCAGGAAAAGGGGTTTGATTTTTTGACAAATGAAGGCATAATTTGATAGACAGCCATATTGAAAGCGACGCTGCAATAACAGCCTAGTAAGTAGTAATTGTCCAACACTCCTCATCCTCAATGCAACAGCCTTTAGTGCAGTTATTAATGCTGCAATAGTTAGCTGTTTGTACAAACACATCTCAGCTTCCCAAACATGTTCAGCCACGAAGATCTGAAGATGGAAACTATCACGGTTGGAACGCAGACTGTCCTAGATAGAAAGGCGGCAGCATTTACCTGTCTAAAAGATTGAACATATACCCTTCATTTTTGTCCTAGATAGGAAGGCGGAAGATTGAACATATACCCTTCTTTTTAAAAATGCGGAGTATGTAGCAATCATTCATATACTTAATACACATAACATAAAGTGTAGCATGAATTTAACGAGCATTATGAGCATTTCTGTTTGGTATATTGGATAAAAGTAAAATACGTGTCTTAAAGTTGAGATGGATTTCGTGTTGTTTCAAGTATAAACTGGGCAACAGCATTGAAGCATGGGAGACGGCATGAATTACTATGTATATTACCTGCAAATACTGCACAACTCTCAGAGGTGTGGCAAGAACTCAATGCTCCTGCAGCTTCTGCAACAATCACGGTGCCATGTAAATTTCACAGAGAGACAGAGCAGGGAAAACACTGAGCCTTAAGGGTTGGTGGGGGTTTGCAACTTTGCATATAGCATTTTCCATCACAATTTACACCATGACACCAAAGAGAGCCTTCAAGAGAATGAATCTTGCAACTGGAAATAGAAAATAATGTAACGGTAATAATAGCAATGACAATGACAAACAGAAAACTCCAAGAAAAGATAGCCTCATCTCTGTTCATTTCAACATCATAAGAAATCGAGTAGGACAAGGTGAAATGATATATAGCCTACGAATATCGTGGGAAGAATCATTATATTACCAGTTTCTCTTACGAATGATTAACAAGAAATCTAATAGACTGAATAAGAAACTTTCTTCTTGTGGCCACACAATAAACCCCGAAACAGAAAAGAGAATGGAATTTTCATATAACTCGGGCTACAAGATGAAATTTCAGTTCTACATTCATTCAGTACCACCTTGTTTTGATATTCTGCTCCCATCATTGCCATCGTCTCGCCAAATCCAAAATTCTGTGAGTGATCACTGTCAAATTTAAGCTGAGATGCCTGAGGGGCAGATAACTACAGGGCGCATACTGAATTATCACAGACAGCTTTTGACTAATTCCTTTTCTGCTGTTCAGAAACATATCAAGTCAAGTTATTTGTTCAAACGTCTGGAAAGAAGCTGATGAAAACATAGTTGGAAACCGCAAGTTGGTATGTCACAAGATAGTATGCTGTTTGAGCCCTGCTCCAGGCATAACTTCCATACTTATCTCCCGATGGTTCAAAGGAAGTATTTTCTTACCTGAAGGACATCCATTCACGTGTACCATTCTTGCCTTCTTGAGTAAACCTCATTTTCACATGGCTCATTGTGCTCGTCATGCTGCACAAAATCCCCATTCCCATTGCATAGTCGGGTCGCTAATGTAGGGGATAATGGGGTACAATTGCCTGAATGTGATATGAGATTGTGAGCATGAAATCTTATTATATCAGCATAGTTGAATGCAATAGGAGAGTACGAAAACCTCTAAAAGACGAACTTCTATCAAAATCCTTGGTCAAATGCAACAAGATGGTCCCAGAGAGCACTATGACAAAGGCACATAATTCTGATACAATGCTCCCCGCACTTTGGTCGTCCCATTCCTGTAACATGATATTTTAGCATAGAAATAACCATAGGACTAGAATTATTAGTTTTCTACTTAAATAATCCATGATCTTGAAGGGATCTCCAATCAATTTCAAGGTGTGTTTGAGAGATTAATACTTTGACTATGATAATGGAGACAGTGATTCTTGGTTCATGTCAAATCTGAGGTAGATTGCTTGTCATGTAGGATATATTTTAATGTTATCACTTGCCAAAGGTGGGAAAGTTCATCTTTTGCGACCACCTCGTGCTTTCTGAGTCAAATGTCAGAGCATAGATAGATTGGACAAGCAATAAAATAGCATGTCCAATAAGAAGTGCCATGAGAAAACAGATACTACCTTAAACATAATTACGCTGGCAAGTATTGTAAGTGATGTAAACAGGACATAGTATATAGGAGAAACAATGGCAGTGTTGAAGGTGTCAAGTGCCTGTAACAAATGGACATTCAGTTAGACTCAGAAAGCTGATCAGATTTGACACCCGCACCCCACAAAAAATAAAAACCCAAAAAAAGAGAACTATGATAGAAGTTCAACGATATTCTGTTTCAAAATGATATCACCAAGTTGAGCAAGCAGCGAGCATCAATTAATGTAAAACTTCCAGTAGATTCAAGATTTTCAAGTTACTACAAAGAAGAAACTGCCGTGGGCTTTTATTATGACTGTCTCAACTAATATTAAAATCATTTTGCATCTCAAAGATAGAATAAACATTGCCTCCTTGTATGTGGCATGTTAAAGCAAGATCCAGAATCTCATCATATTAGAAAAGATACTAGTCTATCAAGAAAATTCAGTTGAGTGAAAGTGATACTTGCCTTGTTTAGGTAATTCATCTGTGTAATGACACAAGTTGCCACGAAAAACATAAAAAACCAGGTCTCTGGGTAGATTAACTGGTTTTTCCCCTCAATAGTCAATTTCAAAGAAGTTCCAAGGGCTTTAACACTCATGACCTGCAATATGGACATAAAATATTCATATTGATAGGCAATTAGAAAAGACAAGTACAACAAATTCCGAATCAGCAAGTAGTGCTAGATGTGTGGATTAGTCAGTACAACACTATGCATTATATAGTTCCCCTAAAGCACTTAAGTAGATTTTCTATCAATTCACCAGATGGAAGGGGAAAATTGGAACTGCCTCACATAATTCCAAGATACAAGGGCCAAGATTTCTAAAAAGGCAGTTGAGTACAAACTCCAGTAGGACAAAATGAACCAACTGCAAGATAAGACAAGAGCGGTAAGTTTATCTAGCCGAATCCTACAGACTTCACCATGCAAGATTTTGAAACGGAACTCAAATCAAAAGGGCTGCAATTGTTTATGTTCACTTATAGAATAATAAAATCTAGAGAAGCATAAATTGTAGCAAATAAGTGAGTGGTCATTACTAGAGTCATAACTTTTGCCAGCAAAAGTTGAACAATGTTTCAGGAATCTGATTATAATTAAGAATATGAGAGCAGAATTTTTATAAAGTTTGACCTTGAACAAGTTGGATTGCTGGTTTTGGCTGAAAAGGCCAATCAACTGAGATTTGAGTAAGAATGTAATCAACTAATTTGATATTCGAACCTTGAAGCAACAGCGTTCTAAATATAAGTTCAGATATGCACACAAACAAGATATACTACATGAAACAAGAGAAGCATGCAATTTAGAATATTAGCAACTCAGGATTTACCGAGAGAGAACCAATCAGTGAACAAATGCCGGTGAAAACAAGTACGTTGCTGTGTCCACATTGGGGTGCAAAATAGAAAACAAGAATGAATACCAAAACGATGACCGACCCCACATAGACTAGAAAGGCTGAAAACAAACAAAAGGAATTGCATTAGTCACCAGATTTGCAGCTTTAGTTTTCTAAAAGGCGAGGAGATGAGGTGTCTTCTCACCCATCTGTGTTGCCATATTCCATATTTCCTGGACAGAGGATATCGGCTGCTCTTGTGGTGCATGTATAACAATTATGATAGAACCCGTGATGCACATTATACAGCCCAATATTCCCAGTTGATGTAGCCTCTCATTTAAAATAAAGTGAGCCAATACAGCACTGCATCATATCATGTTAGAATATAACACAAGGAAAAACCTAGGTAGACTGCATAACTAGAAGAAAGCCTTCTCGACAACCATGGTCAATATTAAGGACAAGAAACTGAAATAGGTCACCTGACAATGATACTCAATGCACCAAGGGGCGTGACAAGCACTGCAGGAGCAAATGCATATGCCACAAAGTTCGCCACTTCTCCAATGACCACTGCACGATACGAATCAGAATAGAAATATAAACATTTCTTTGCAAATTACACATTCATCTCTTCTTTTTAAAATTTGATATCATGTATAGGCATAGCTGTCACAGGTAATGAATCACACGGTCCCTCTGATTCAAACTATGAACTCTTCTAATAATTCATCAAGCCCGTTTTACGCAAAACTACACAATTCTAGAGTAACTGCAGTGAAATTATTTCCAGAAGATGACTGCTGAAACTATTTATAGTATCATCTCCACCATCATAAAGATGTTAAGTTACAGATACTTGTTAGAAAAATATCTAGCTTCTTCCACTATCTCCCCAATATTCATTGGATCATCCCCTCTACAACTGACAATCTCAAGAGTACATATAAACATAATCTTGGGAACAACAAGAAGGCAGAAAACACTATAAAAAAACAACAAAGAAAAGGGAAAAATTAACTTACTCGTGATCATCCCAAGCCACCACAGAGGCTCCATGAGATACGAATACCCCCCAACACCTAACAAAATCCCAAGAAAACACACCGATCACACACAAAAACAAGAAGCCATATGGAGAAAAAGATCAAAACTTTGAAAAAAATATATGAAGATGCTCACCAGCCCTAACACCGGAGGCCGCAGCAGCTCTTCGAAGGCCTATCTTCTTGATTATGAAGCTTGCACCAATAAACCCACTTGAAAGGAGAGCCAATATGAATCCTTTGAGGTTGTCTTTGGAGATTCCCATAGTTGTGCTCAACAATATCACTTTCAAGAATTTACGTTAATTCTTACTCCTCCTCTTCTTCTTCTTCTTCATGGAAATCCTCCAATGATCAATGAGCCTTTTTGCCTGATCATTCACACCTGCTGCTCAATCATAAGCCCTCATTATTGCTTGGTGTCTTTGTTTTAAAGTATATATTTTATTACATTTTCACTACTACTCCCTCAAAATTTGTTACAAGTATAAATGGGAATCACAAGTTCAGTCCTGTAAGTTTGGTCAGTTGTGCCCATTTAGTCGTTCAACTTTTGGGCCAACAGATTTAGTTCGGTAATTTCAAAGAAGAAACAGATTTAGTCCTATAACTTCACAGAAGCGACAGTTTTAGTCCTGCGATCAAATTTAAAACAATTTTACCCCTATTTAACTTTAAAATGAGCTTTTTAGTCTAATTTCTTTCCTAACTTTCTTGCTCGCGAAGAATGATATCAGAGTCTAGATTTATTGAATAAATATTTGATTATATTATATTTAGATATTTTATCCACTACTGGAGGAGACTTTTGAGATAAATGGAACCGATATTTCAAGTTGCAATAGAAATAGGGAATATTTTCAGATTCTGAAAATACAAGGAAGGGAATTTCTTATGTAAATTCTTGAGAAACAACAGTCCTAAGAGGATTGACTCGGATCTTCACATGAAAGAAGAATTAGAGGAAGCGATGCGGACTTTCCAAGTCAGCCATATACTACCAGGAAATGCGGTTAGGCAATTACACTTCACCGAAGTCCATGGTAGAATTTCAACAAAAAGAAACTAAACAGGTAAATTCCTGCACCTATGCGATTCATAAGACATTTCAAGACACCTCAAAGATCTCATAAGATTTGGGAGAAATTCATAAGATATTTTAAGACTATGCACATAGGTTTAACTTATATACCTATAAAAATAGAAATATTGAGCCAAAAAGTGATCAAGATCCTTAAAATCCTTCCAGATCTAATTAAGAATTTTACGGATCTGAAGACAGAAGTTGCAACCGGAGAAATCAAAGGAAAAATCCTGAAACATCCAAATCCAGACAAAAACGAATCAGGGACGCCCTCGGAATAGTACATCTTCTACACCAGAAGGGAAAGGCTACAGAGATTCCAAAGCCAAATATCATAAAGGATCTGATCATTGCATCCATCAGATTTATATAATAATGGAGGTAATGAGGGCAACTTTATCACATCTATCAGATATTCCTTAACCATTAGACTAAGACAGTGTTGCTATTGGAATGTAATTCTCCCTAATATAAATCATTTATTAAGGTCAATTACATACCACTTGTGTCTTGTGTACATGGCCGTTACCTCACGGGTACTTAATTGACAAATGCAGTTCTGTTGTAATTGAGGATGGGCAATGGCAATGGCCCCATATTACAGATATTCGTTGTCCACAGATCCTCCATACTCTCCCACATATCCATGGGGGCATTAACCATATTTCTTGGCGATCATAGATTGGGCCTTTAACATCGGCTACGCTATTCCAGGTTCTCAGAACTGTGGGTACCAAGGTAGGTTGGTCTTCACTACTCTTGAGCCCCTTCAAGATTCCTTGCCATACGTTTATCCTCTGGCTCACCATCCTTGGAAAGCTTTCTACAGTTGACAAGCCTTGGCTATTTCACTTAGGTACCACTTGTGTCTTGTGTAACGAAGGGGCTACTGAAACACACAATCACCTCTTTGTTCATTGCCCCTACTCAAGACACTACTTGAGGGTGATCTGGCGCATCCTGCGTTTTGACTGGCCCCACCGTGATTGGACTACCGACGTTCTGTGGGCAGCAAAAAGGTGAGAGAGGAAAGCATTGTATCTCGGCTTCTTATCGTGCACTATTGGGCTCTCTTGTATACCACATATGTTCGACGATTTGATGGAGGAATATAGGGGGGGCACCTTCCGTAGGATAACTTATTATTGAAGATGTCCGTCAACGGATACTTATGTTGATTTACCTCCTTCTATTAGTACTTGTGCACTTTTTCGTTTATGGCGGATCCCTTGGCCTGTCGAGGTGACTGCCTAGCCTTTCATATTGTATTGTACCAATGTACTACAATTTATTTAATGAAACTTATATTTACCAAAAAAAAAAGAAGGAATAATTACATTCCCCTCCCTAAGATTTGGTGTAATTACGCGTAGACCCATTGTAATTTGAAAAATTATATCTAGTACCTCTGAGGTTTGCCTCTATTTAATAAATAAGTCCACCTGTTAGTAAAAATTAATCGAATTTACTAATATTAACAAAAAAAATTGAATGAAAATTGATATTTACCCTTGATTGACTTAAAACTGACTTATTGCATGTTAAATAATTTTTTTCGGACTAAACTATCATCATAATAGTGAAGATATACCCTGCACATGTATTAACATGTGAAAATGTATGAGGGTAATTTGATTATAAAAATATTTTTTTGACCTACTATAAATCAGTAATAAGTCGATTGACGGTGAATATAGAATTTTTTTTTTAATTTTTTATAAATTCGATACATTTTGAATAATAAAAAATTTATTTATTGAATGAAAGTATACATCAGGGTGCTTGCTAGACGTAATTTTTTAAATTATAAAAAATCTACATGTAATTCAGTAATTGCAGTGTAATTATCCATTTATATTATAGACGCGAATAGTACATCGGCCAACGCGGATTGTCCAGGGAGAATCGGGTCTGATTTGCGGGTTTTGGAACGGACCCATTTGACAAACCTCCGTAACCCCAAAATGTCTACGAATCATCTCATTCAAAATTCTCTAGACTACTCCAATCACACACAAACTTAACGGAAAAGAAAAGAAGTAGATATATAAGTATTCTACAGAAATTCATAAAGTTTCGGTTTGGTACAAACTAGTTATATAGGAAATGGAAGCGAAAATTGGGAAATTTTTCGACTCGGTGAGCAATTTTTTCACCGGCGGGGATCAGATTCCGTGGTGCGATTTCGACATCGTCGCTGTGAGTGTTTGTTATATTTGTTTTTCTTTGTAGTTTTTCCACCGACTTGAGTGCAGTTAAGGTTTCTGGGAATCGTGGTGATTTTACTAGGGTTTAAGAGGTGAATTGTTGGGAGCAAAATTTTTGTTCTTTCTGCGTTCGTAGTTCTGAGAATAGTCCTTGGAGACGGAAATCCTACTGAAGATATCACAGTGACTGCGTGTGGGGCAAAATTTGATGGGGTTTGATTGAGGGAATGATGAAAGGAGAGGAATACAGCTCGATGTAACTTAGTATATTGGAAATCTGATATTCCGTGTGTCTGCTATACTTATGCGACCTAGTGTTTGCTGTGTTAATTTACCTTGCATTTTGATGTACCAAGACCTGTTCTGGCCTTTTTTGTCCATTGCCTTTAGTTGCTTTTGATTGTTAGTTCTAAGAATCCAATAATTTGCTCATTTGAGGTTGGATTTCAAAGTGCGTTTGGTTCGCTACTAGCTTATTTGCTTTTTGAATAAATTTGTAATTAAATATGACTTGTCATAGACAGTGTTATTCTCCTGAATTGAGCGTAGTTTTTTAGCATACGGGATACTTTCTTGGATAGTCTTTTGTCTATTAGTCTCCCTATAATGGTAGGAAGAAAGCCGGTGATTACATGAATTGATGGACTAGAGGGGAAAGCTCAATGCTTCATAGCAGTGGGATTGATAAGCAGTTTGTGAGTGATATGCCTGCTTTAAAAATTTCACTCTTGGCTTATTGGATTTTTTCTGAGGGTGCATATTTGTTTGGTTCTGTTCATCTGTTCCTGTTTTCTTACAGTAATGTAGAATTATCATTTATGCACCCGGTCACTTGTAAAACATTTACCAATGAAATGTTTGTATATGAACGTTTACAATATCCTGGGCAAATAGAGGCTTCTTATTGATTAGATGGCTGCTTCTACGCATCAGGTTTGGACATTACTTTCTCTGTTTCTCTTGCTCATTGGCTCGTTATATGATGGTGGTGGATTTTGTTCTTTGAAGTAGGAAATGGAGAGTCTCTGCATAACATTTGATTTTCTTGTGTTGCTTATGACTTAGGTGATCGTGTTCAAAACCAAATTACACAAATTTGGATTTTGGTTTGTGGTCAATTGAATTTTTTACTTTCTGCAACTGTCATTTCCTTGCATATATCATCTGATTTTGGAGTATATACTCAGAAAAGAATATTCCTATATATTAAATGCAAGAACTGGCCAACCTGTAATGGTTTGTGATTCTGACTCTGGTTCTGTCTGGAAATGTTTTCATGCATTCAGAAAAGCACTGATGTTCCCTTGCCTTGCAGATCTTAGGGTGTTCCTCTACAAATATTCCTGTTTTGCCATTTCGTTTTGCCCATCTCTGACAATTACACATATACAGGGTTGTGAGCGTGAGGTAGCTGAAGCTGAGAAAGGCTCCTCTGATAAACTAAAAGGTGAATGCATCATGCGCTTGTCTTGGGCCCTTGTTCACTCAAAACGGGCAGAGGATGTTCAACGTGGAATAGCTATGCTTGAAGGTGATCTGGGACCACCACGAACCCCCTCTCCCCGGCCCCCACTCTCTTCTTGCTCTGTCATGTTTGTTGTGTGTCTCAAGGGAATCCTTTTTCTTTTTGAACTCATGGAACTGAAGATATTGCTGTTGGATCCTTCATCAATACCTTTTGCTTATGTTTCTGTTTTTTGGCTTCTCATGGACCACTGTATGTACTCATCTTCCTGGTGTAAAATCAGGTTTCAAAATTTTGATTTTGAAACTTTTCACTTGCAGCTTCATTGTCTGGGTCTAATACCCCCCTGCAGGTCAGGGAAAAGCTTTATCTTCTTGCTGTTGGATACTACAGAAGTGGGAACTACTCTAAGAGCAGGCAGCTTGTCGAGCGGTGTTTAGAGGTTGGTAGTCTTTTACGAAATCAGGCTTGAAATATATTAGGGAGCCTCGGTGTTTATACGTTGGTAGTCTTTTACGAAATCAGGCTTGAAATATATTAGGGAGCCTCTATCTGTTGAAAGCAAATGGTTATCAGTTTGTTCTCAGGTTTTGGTTTTTATTTTCCCTTTTTAGTTTACTTCATAATCCTTCATCTTCCAGTAAACTTCTGTCTTGGCGTATATATTCATTTGAAATTTGGTTTTAAATCGGTGGAGAATATTACAGATTGCACCAGACTGGAGGCAGGCGTTGACCCTCAAGAAAGCACTTGAAGATAAAATCACAAAAGGTAACTTGAACTCAACTTAATGCTTGTATTTGTATAATCTGATGTGTATATATAACTTGCCACGAAATGATCTTTTTTGCCTTTTCTTTTCTTAATTCTATCCAGATGGAGTAATTGGTATTGGCATTGCTGCAACTGCTGTTGGACTTGTGGCTGGGGGTATTGCCGCAGCTCTTTCAGCTCGCAAGAAGTGATAACAATGTACATAATGGAATTACATCCAGAGTTTGATCGCAGACCCTCTGCCTTATGATACTGTCTGATTTTTCCTGTTATGATCTATTGTAAAATTTGAATGTATGGATGTTGTACCTGATGTATAATTAGACAAAATACTGTATTTCCATGCATTACTGCACTAGTTGGGCTTCTTTCTTTGTGGAAATCTCAATTCATACCTTGTTGGAGAATACATGAATGAGAACAAACGATCCTGATTTGTTCATTTCCTCACACGGCTCAACTATACTCCTATATCCAATCTCTGCATCTGTGCCTATGACATGTTTGGCAGCTCTGTCCCAAAGAGGGATTGATAATCCCACAAAACTCCTGTTTGTAGCTCTACCCCAGCTATTTTAGAAAAATACAGGGGATCAAATGAATTAGCCTCCAAAAGAAGGGAACATATCTACAATTCTACATACATATCTCAGCTCCACGCAAGAATGGAGTAGAGAGTACTCGTACGATTTATATTTGTCCAAAAAATAAGCATCAGATCATCAATAGCACATAATAGGTATTGCTGATATAATGGAAACAATTGTACAAGTATTGGACATAAACATACAACTTTTATGGACAAAAACAAAAAACAGAAATGAATCGACTATGTACCTCATTTGAATCAATCAGAATATCCAACTTAATCTTCTTCACCGATGAGTTGAAAAAATGAAGATAAATAAGAAAAGGGTCAAAACCCAATAAAAGAAAGGAAAACCATTGGCAAAATTCCTCTCCTTTTCTCCTATTTTGGTGATGTTACAGGGAGTTTGTTGGGCATGCTACAAATAGTGCCCTTTTGAACTCAAAACACTTTTAGTGTTAGTGTTAGTGATTCATTGAAAATGTATTGAACTCATCGGAGGGACTGATTTAAAATTTATTGAAAAGATAGGGATTAATTTGAAGTTGAATCCAAAAGTAGGGAACCAAAATTAATTTTACCCCTATTCTCAACTTTCACATCCCTATTTTTTTTTTTAAAGAAAAAAAAACTTTCACATTTCTTTTTCTTATCTAATTTTTTTCAAAAAAATTTCATAACTTTGTTATATTTCTTTAGTATTTCTTATTTATTAATTAATATATTTTTTAATTTTATAATATTTTATAAAATTTATAGTTTATTATGCACAGATATGAGTCTGCCACATATATACTAGTATTTACTTATACGCCCTATTTAAACTTAAGTGTTCTTCCCTTTTCTTTTTTTTGAAAAAATTAAAATTCTTAAAAAAAAAAAAAGAAAAAAGAAAAGAAAAGTGATTGCTACTTGTTCAAGTCCACCATGTCTATCTGATCAGTAGATATTGGGATAGTAGAGAGAGAGAGAGAGAGAGAGGACATGGCGAGGGATAGCTGTCTGGCAAGGGTTACGGCGGGATTCGCCGTCGGCGGTGCTGTTGGAGGCGCTGTGGGTAACGTATCCTATTTCTTCTTAAACCCTAGCTGCAACTATCTTCCTCTTTTCTGTCCCCGTATTGAAAAAATTCTCTCTTGGTTTCTCTGTTTTTTTTTTTTTTTTTTTTTTTTTTTTTTGCAGAAATGAACTTAATTTTTCGTATCTCTGATTATGCAACTCGGGTACTGATAGATTTTAGGGGCATAAAACCTTGATGCATATCTGGTTAGGAAGATTGTACCTCTGCTATGGCATCATCAAACTTCTCGCTAAACAAGAAAAATTTTCTTGAATGTTGTCTTAAGTGCATCTTAATTTCCGATTAGGGAGGATATTTATTTTGCATTTGCATTATCTGAAATGTGTGGGTTATCTGAATGTTTCTATTACCACAAGGAAGACATTGTTCATGTGATACACCAAACAATGCATGCTGATTGGTCTTTGAATTGGAAAGGTCTGAAAAGAAGAAGGGGAGTAGGATTTGTTTCTTCTTCTCTATTAAATAGATAAGATCTTTTATTCAATTTTTTGTGCGATTCTGTTGAATATTTGTTCTTCTGCATTAAATAGGTAAGATTTCTTATTGAAATATTTGGTGTGATTATGTTGAATGTTTGTTCTTCCTGTTTACATCGGATACCCGTGAGTAATGTTGTGATTAATTGCACTCATGAATCATCGAATATGCTATCATGTGCAGGTGCTGTTTATGGAACTTATGAGGCTATAAGATACAAGGTAAAGTTCCTTTGTGTTTCCAGCCTTCCCAGAAACTCTTAAATCTGTTCTGTTTGATAGTAATTCATCGTAAATGCTTAAGAATATTAGGTTCTGTCTATTTGTTGCTTCTGTTTATAACTAATTTTGACCATATGTGCCCGAAAAATATGCCACTATTTAATTGGAATTTTGAAGTAAATCGGTGAGTTTAGTCTAATTGCATTTTTGGTGTGTGCATGGTTAATGAATTTTAGTGGTGTTGGCATGGTCGTGCACACATGTGAATATCTATAGTGTGTTTTTTTATGTAAATGTCCAATATTTGGCTCTTTGTAGTCTTCCTTTGGTCCTTTTTCTTAGTACATGTCTTCACTGATACTTAGGTTTCAGTCTTGTTGCAACCTTGTTACCGTCAATCCAGGCTAGCCCTTCAATGAGCTACAAACAGTTTATAATCTATTCCAGTGATGAGAGAGCTAAGTGATATCCTTGCATCCGCCCACCTGTGTTGTCTAAGAGGCTTGCTCATTGACTTGTTTATATGGCTTTATGATTGTTGAGGGTCATAACACCCACTATCACCATCAAATGGGCTGGCATATGTTAGTATTCAAGACTTCTAGACCATCAAAGGAATACTTTCAGTGATCATTGGGCCTCATTACTTGTCAAGATAATGTACAACTCTCCAAATAATGATCCCATATAGTGTTGAATGTCAGGCATTGATGCAGCTCAGATGTGACATTTAGCATGTTCAGAAATTAAGCAAAAAAATAAAAAATTGCCACGGCACCAAAATAGGGAAGACATTGCATGGACTAGCTGATGGGGGGTCTCACATGTTTTGATTATGAACTTCTTTTTGTATTTTATAGTTTCAATGGTCAAAATATTTGAAAATTCCTCGAATTAATTATTGTGCATTTTCATCAGATCACTATTGTGATCATTCATAGTTGGTCTTGCCCATAATCAACTGTTGTCCACTGAACATTCTTCAAGTAAATATATAGCTTCTTCCTACATCTTTTGAGACCTTAAAAAGTGATGGAGAAAATCTTGCAATCTGGGAGATCCATTTCAGATTTTTCAATTGATGTCCTTTTTATAGCTAAACTAGACTTTGTCTTCGAGAAAGTATAAATATTGTTTTGCAAAAACTGCAGAAGTACTCTATTTGTGCTAGTCTTGTTTGGACTTCAAGGTGAAAGCTATACTTTCTGAAATGCAGGTTCCAGGTCTTTTAAAAGTACGATATATTGGGCAAACAACACTAGGGAGTGCTGCCGTTTTTGGACTTTTCCTGGGAGCTGGAAGCTTAATACATTGTGGGAAATCCTACTAGGGTCTTCCACTCTAGTTTGCATCAAGTGAAACTTGCATTGTGTTGGATGAGTTGCTCTAAATCACAAGTCTTTAGATGTCACTCACTAATTTTTCTTGGCCTTTCTGCTTACTGTGTGGTGCTTTTGTAAGTCCAAAACTGTTCTCCAGTAGAGCATCACGGGAACAAACATGCTTTCCGGTTGTCATTTTCATCCTAGTCTGAGCAGTGTTTAGCTAAGCAATTGGCCTTTAGAAATGGCTACTTACATCATGATCTATAAGTATGATTTCATCAGGACTAATACAATAATTTGCAGTGTCCTGTGTATTCATAATGACTTCTCAGAATAGACTGTTTTGATAAATTTTTATGGTTCCATTAGGAATCCTGTCTTTTTTCCTTTGCTTGTGATACTTGTCCTCTAAATTGCACATGGCTAATTCAGTGCATGATAGTATTTTATTTTACATGCACGCTAGTTCCTTGGTTACAACCTAAAAGGAGCTTCCTGAAGCCAATATATATTAAATAATCGTACCTTTGTTAGTTTAAATCCACAAAAGAAGCAAGGAAAGAGGAATTAAAACACCAATATGCACATGAATTGCGGAATGAAGTTTTCTTGAATTTGTTTCACTTGTTCGTCAGAAGCCCTGAAGAAGCGTGGTGTGATTTACTTAATGAGTGGAACCATTGTGTTTCAATTGTAGTTGACACAGAATCTTTCCAGGGTTGGATTTGTGTGAATTACTGAAAACCAATAAATTTCTGTTGCAGTTCGGACACAACCTTGATGAGGATGGGGATAACAAGTCCATGAAATAATTATTAAAAAAGAAGTCCATGAAACTGATCAAATATAGAATTCGGTGCTCAATTAGGTTGGAAATGTCTTGGGAGCATATCAAATGACTGAATCATCTACTGGCTGTGGCTGGTTAATTCTTTCATCTAAGGGCATAACTGGTTTCAAAACCAGGGTACAACAAATCAGATTTGACGGCATAAAACATGCATGCACTAGGAAGTGACATTGTGCATTGCCACAAGGAAACTAACTGCAGCCATGGGTTCAAATGCAGGATTCTCTTCATCTTGATTGATCCAATCTCACATTCTGAGAACTATAGAAATGAAAACTGAAACAAACAACACTTGACACAAACATAGATATGAATGTAAGTTAGCAAGTTAGTCAGCAAGCCCAAATGTTGGCACAATAAACTATGAATTTCTTGTTTCTGGAAACTTATTTCAAATGCAATTCTAGATTTTCTAACAAAAGAAGAGAGCTAGAAAGTCCATACAAGTTAGTCTCATCAGGTACAAAAACTGCCTTTGTTTCACATTCCATGTGCATGCATGCAATTAACGAGATCCTCAGACATCACCAGAGTCATCTTCCTTGAGCAATAGTTCAACTGACTCAAGATCCCATGCAAAAGGAGAGAGGGGAGGAGAATCCCAGTGTATTGGAGAAGAAGGAGGAGACTTCCACCAAGACTTAAACCAATCAGAAAACTCTGACATGGATAACTCTTCTAGTATACGGTGGCAAGTTTTGCTATCAATATCAGGATCACTCTAAAAGAACGCATAAATGTGAGTCAGACGTCAAGGTCCACATATCCTTTTGCCATATTATATGGTAAATGCAGCAAATGTAAAGGAATATTCATACCTTTGCTTGTTTCATTATTTGATCTGCAGAATCTGCATAAAAAAAGAGCTGGAATTTATAACTGTTGTTTGAAATTGATGATTCAGAAACATTTGCTTCCAAACACAAGTTGAAAAACTTAATATGATGGGCATATCATGGAACTGTACTGCATCAGAGTTCCTCTAATTTTGCTCACTAAGTAGAGAAAGCTACTAAACATATTTTTCAATCTGTGAGGAAAGAAGTATGACTTGCAAGAATACATGAAGCTTCCATGATGTTGCTCTCTCGCCATGATGGATTAGAAAGCTAACAACTTCTAATAAGAAATCAGAGAAGAAGCATGAACTAAATATGTACAAGCAGTATTCCCTCAAGTGACTACAATCAATATTCCTCAAGTGAATAGACCTACTTAAGCGTCCAGAACATATTCAATGATCTATTCAGGTTCAAAGATACTTCCTTTCCACATGTCTAAGTGTTTCAGCAACTGTTTGAATAACCTATAAGACAAACAAACAGACACCTATAAACATGTTGATATTACCTTTTTAAGTGTATCTGTCAACAAAAGCGTTGCATAATGTAAAACCACAAAGAAACAAGACACTCATTCCTTTCTTTCCAAGACATCCTATCTGAACATTATTATTACCTAGAAACTAAATTCTTTCAGAATGCCTCGACTCATATCTTAAAATGATTTGACTAATATTTCATTTAAAAAAGACATCTGAATAAGTTCCCAAGTACGAACATTTCTATATAGGATTACATACTACCACATATGAAATTCAGGATCAAGTACCACTCATTCAGATATTACTAAAATTGCAACTACAGGAAAGGCACCTTATGCAAATTTCCAAAGAAAGGAGAGGCGCAAAGGAGCTTAAATTACTCTAATTGGGTTATGGTATTCTAACCATGAGAATAAATAAAGTGAACTAGCACAAAATAACAACAGAATACAAATTTGAAGGAATTACCATGTCCAGGAAGAACTGTGTCCCAGAAATCAAGTTCTAATGCTGCTTTTTGTGCTTCAATGCACTTATTGTGATCATGCAAGAAACCCTCTTCAGCAATGTTAAGTTTCTCATTTGTTGAACTCTTTTTCTTCAAAAGTGCCTCACCCTCAATAACCTGTTGGTGCAAATATCCATCTTCTGCAATATTACACTTTTTATCTTGTGAATTTTTTTTCTGTGAGGATGCTTCGAGATGGATGGATGACTTGTTTGTAATATCAGTCAGAGCTTTACGACTCTCGAGCGCCACTCCAGCCTTCCTAGCAACTAGTTTGGAGCTCTTGGATTTACCATCAGCTGCAGCCTCTACAAAATTAAGTTAACTTCATTCTGTAAGATACATGAAGGATTGTCAAAAAGAAATATGATAGACATAGCGGCACCGCACAATATCTGAGAAGCTCTTATAGGCTTCAATCTAACCTACGTGCTCGAGATAAAGTACAGCTGGCAATGCAAACATGTTAACTATCCACAAGACAAAAAATGCATAACAAAGTAATATCGTTGTAGCCAAAAGCTCATTTTACAGAGAGAACAGATAATACACACAAGAAAAAACCACAAGTGATTACTTTTATGATGGATGGCAGAATTTTCATCTTGGATGCTCAGCGGCCTAAGCGCGAGGGGTTTTTCCATACTTGTTTAGAACACTGCAGAATAGAAATATGTTACAACGACTAATAAGTTAGTGCCCATGTGTTTAACACAAGAAACAAATTTCTAGACTTTTTTTTAAAAGAAACAGTAATAATAATAATAACAACAACAATAGAAGAAGAAGAAAGTAGACACATAGTATGAAACAAGCAAAGAGCAATTTTCTTGAAAAGTAACGAAAATACACAGACAATATTCTCAAGGTTTTTGGATGAAATATCTAGTCCGAATTCCCAAATACGCACATTCTTATGAACATTTCAATTACGTCCTTCTCGTTCCTCCTTAACTTTTTCCTCTTTTGCATCTCATTTTCTCTTGAGCTATAAATGATAAAACCACAGAAGATGACTTAAAATCAGGCAATATTCATCACCTATGCACGTCGCGGAAGAACTCCCGAGGTCAATTTCAAAATCGAAGAATCAAAGTTCCGAAAGCAAAAGCCGTGAAAAGCATACCTCTTCTCTTTAATTTGCTGGAATTGATCGGACAAGACAAAGAGTACTACTCCTTGCGAGCGGAAGAGTGAGTGAGAGAGGGATTTCTGTGTGCGTATGTTCGAAAAAGTTGAAAGAGGCGCGCAACAACAATTCGGTTCATTGGGTTTCAATTTCATTGCTGTCTCCCAGTCCCAGCATCGCCATAACGACGTCGTTCCGATAATCGAGTTCAATCTTTCATAACCAGCGCGCTTTCTGCCCCGAGATATAACCACGTTTCTTCATTGTTGAGGTGGTTGTGACATGTTTGCATATTCACCTCATACGCTATATCATTTTTAGGCATACATTCGGTCAACCCAAAGAGCAACAAAAATATCATCTCCCATCTATGAAACCAGTAACATTAGAAAACGCGAAATCCATGCTCACGTTCTTGGTCTTGTATGATGGGGTTCGTATGAAAAACGCAATGCAGATAACAAACGAGCAACACAAACGTAGAAAGGAAATCAAAAGAAAAGCAGTAGGAAACTGGAGATCAGAAGCATTTAATTATAGAATTTACATGGAAGCTGCTCACAACTTGAGCCACCACCCTAGCAAGAATTTACATTTCTCACCCTCAACCCCAACCCCAAGCAAGGGAACAAAAAATGATAAAAGCATAGTCAAGCCATAAGAATAATAGAGGGTTAATAAACGAAAAAAAGAAAAAAAAAAGAAAAAAAAAGAAAAAAAAAAGAAAACACTGCAGATTAGAAATTCCTCTCTACTCTTTTTCCATATGCCAAACCCTTCTAATCAATATGATCTTTCCTCTGTGGCGGAAGCAGAAACACGTATGCTGGGTAAAAAGGAAAAACTTCTTCCATATACATGTGATACATCCACCATCAATGTGCCAAGTCCTCACTTCCTACACCGATGCTTGACTTGTCGACCATCCGTACATTGTACTGTTCATATACTCTTGCTCGGTTCTCTGCCCACCATTGTTCCGCTTGCTTCTCACTGAATCGCTTCCGACTGCATTCGACCATTGAGAAGGATGTTCAGTTTCATACATAAACAAACTATAACCATGTCACTACTTTCCCAAAACATAAGATCGATGTTTTCCATTTTATTCAATACAGGTTCAGCATCTACCTTTGAACAGTAAACTCAAGATATTTCTGTACTTAATTATGTTTTTATCAAGCTCTCTGTAAGAACATTACAGTATTTTCAGCCCACAATAGATAATGTAATATTTACGAATCACTATTGTACATCATGATATGTTCTGTGATGTTAGAACACAAATGAGTGTAACTGAGACCAAAATAAGAAAATTGCAGACATTAATGCTATAGCTTTGATATTTATTGACAGACAGCAGAAACGATGTATCATCACCAAAAACAGAGCCTATCTCACAGCTTGCATTAGGAAAATAAAGAAGCAAAATGACATATGTATCAGATCACTATTACTCCATACACGGAGCAAAGCTTAGGCCTCCGTGAGTGTGGCTCATCAATATGCACAAAACTGGTACCTTTCTATTTATGGAGTCTATGCAGTTGTACCAAGCATATCTGGTAGAATGTTATACTAGGTCTGGACAATGTTTTTTTGGAACGGAAAAAGAAGAATAAAATGGTCAAAGGAGACACCAGAAAAATACTATCTTTAAAGAGAGAATTGTTTCTTTAGCGCTTACCTCCCTCTTAATCCTATATCTGAACATAGCATTAGAGAATAATTTGAAGATGGCACCAAAACGGCCACACTAGAGCTCAGTGCAACATACCTGAAACGAACTCGCTTCAGATCTTTGAGCCCTCCCGGTAGGGAGGTAAGAGTGATATAAACACCAGGCTCGTCTTGCTCAACCCATTCATTTTCGGTACGAGACTCACTTTCTTTTGTTCTATTTCCATTTCTCATTGTTGCTTCTGTGTAACCTTGTCTGCTGTGACCCAAACTGCGATTACTGGCAGTGTTGGACCCATTAGAAAGCAACAGGCTGTTTGTCTCATTTGATTCTAATTCCGGGCCATTTGTTTGACCATTTACCCGGTCAATAGAGAGGTTTGCAACGTCATTAGGCATAGAAGGTGGACCAAGTGAAGTGAATGGCGGAGATTTCATGTTTCTAGCAGAACCCACGGGAAGCCTTTCAGCCATTTCCTTCAGCTACAATATACAATATCATCAGCAACGGATGCTAAAAAAAAGGTATAACATGAAACAAAACTTAGTCACAATTCCCCTCACAGTCAAATCTCTGCATTGTTTCCTTTTTTCTCCTTATTCAATCTTATCCAAATCAAACCAAAACCATAATTTAGCGAAACCAGAGCTGCAAATTCATGAAAAAGAAGCTTGCAAGTCCAAAATATGCAAAATCATCCAGGGTAGAGCTTAAGGTGAAGATAACTGGCATGCAGAGTCGATTACGGTTCAGAATCAAATTATATGTGTCGTTTGTATAAAAAGTAGTTCGGTGGTTTTGTTTACCCCTTAATTTGAGTATACCTGTGTAGAATAGAGAAATGCCCTCCATCTGAAATTAAATTGCTACTTTAATTCTTTCAAGTCAAACTGACAGTTTTTGTTCAGAACTTGATCTTGTTAACTCATTATTTAGGAAACCAAGTCATTTGTATGGTATTGAGATCCTGTGTTTGTTTCTACATAAAGGTATCACCATAAGATAATTATCAAAAACATATCAGTTTGACCTAATCCACAGAGGGCCATTCACTGGGCCACAAGGGAATAAAAAGTTGAGGTTACGAAAAAAAGGAACCAAACCTAGCTTCTCAACAAGTTTTCACTATTTATCACTGATAAGGTACATGATAAACTTTGTGAACTCAAAAAACTTTCACCGTTCTTTTTCCTTTTTTTGTTTATCGCTACTGATTCATCCACTAGCTACCCATGCTTTCCTACTGATTACTCCCTTTTGATACTTAGGCTCAGTGTTCTATCAGTTTAAGCAGAAATCTAACCAAGGAAATATAAAAAATATGTAAACAACAGATCATAGCCAGTTATGTATGTTAAGGACCATTTAACTAGAGCAATCATCATGTATGCATACAAATATATATATATATATGATAAAACAATAAGATAAAACAATATAAAAAGTTAAACAAGAGGAATCCCAGTGGACAGTAAAATAGATACAAATACTCCCTTCCAAGATTATGGAATTATGGATCAGCATTGAAGAACTAAATGTTTTAGGTGCATTTACAATTCTTTTTAGTATAAGCAATTGCGGTAGTTAATGGCATCACACCTTACTTTAATTGAGAGCATACAAAGAACTTCCTAAAGAAATGGAGCATTACCTAAGAATGTTCCAGAAAGGAAATAGGAGGCATTCAATTGTGGACATATACAAAACTTTCACCGAGTTCTTATCTGACAAGATCATTTAATATGAACGAGGAACTGATAAATTTTTACAGTTGAAGGATCTTGGCTTTTCATTCATAATTTACTAGCATGCTCGCGTTTAATGTATTAACTAACGTTTAATATATTTTGGCTATGTTTAACATGTGAGTCGCTTGATTCACTTGAGTCCTACACCATTCTTAATACTATTATCATATAAATAAGAACTAGCCCAATAGCTCTCGTGGACAGTGACTAATGTAAAGATCTTTGACAGCTGAATAAAGGAAAACTTTCTCTATCATCATTAAATTGCCTATTTCTCAAATCACTTTTTGTCAGATCAGGAATTTTTTCACAATCAAATATCTTAAATACCAATGAACAACTACAGACCACAATTTACCAGAATTAAAGTGCTAATTTTTCCAATGGCAATTTGTTATAATGCTGTTGCTAGCCTAGGTTGCTATAGAAGAGCTTGAAGCCTAGATCTTGTTCTATTAGTTAAAATAAGAGCAGATATGCTTCATGTGTGATGGTATTTATATCATAGAAGCTTGAGGTGAAGGACACGAACCATCGAGAAGGATGCAAGAAAAGTGAAGTAACACGAAGAAATTTACTTTTTGTTTAACGAAATTACCACACACAAATGACATCATACCGAAAGATTTATCAGAGAGAAGATTAGTACTTAAAAAATATTGTACACACAAGGGCACTTTCATGGGTAAAGAAATTTTGCGCCATCAAATGATTAGATTCTACATATCATTATCATTGGTGCAGACTTGAGGGTTATCGACTTCAATATCCTCATCGTAGTTATGCTAGTTTTTTCACAATGTGAAGCATTTTTAATTGATAAAATTAAATTAACAAAGTGTCATAGGTAGCTGTCAAATTTCATAGCCAGAACCACTCAAGCGATAAATAGGGAAGGAAATATTGCAAGTGTAATATGTTCTTAATTACATACACCGCATCATTGCAGAAATGAAATCTAAGCATTTTAATTTAGACACTATTTTCATCTTGAGATAGGTTTCATGTGCCTTGCATATCATTTAAGCACAGTTCTTGCTGTTGAATAAGCATTCAATTGGAAAAGACATCATAAGATAAACAAGGCAAAAGAACTATAGGGCCAGTAAACTTGAGAAGGATGCACAAGAAATATCGGGTACTCTCGCATACTAGATAACATGGGCTTATGCCTACTGCTATCAAAGAAGACCAGTCATCTTTAGTTCCATTAAACATGTGCAAGCAAATCTATAACGTGCCATTTAGATAATTGATGAACAGAAGTACTTTTCTTACTTGTGCAGTAAGCGATTTAATGACTTCTTTTGCAGCTTTGCATTTCGCGGTCTCTTCCCCTGCAATTGCTATTGCCTCCTTCAGCTGTTTAGTTGTTCTTTCTAGCTCTAATTCCTGAAGTTGAGACTTGCGAGTGAGGTTTTCCACCTATATAGAGGGAAAGGCAAAGTCAAAATGCTATTACCATCACTTAACAAGTTATATCCAGTAGTTGCAGATAAAATCAAAAAACCTCAACTCACACAACTTAGAGAGTTATCCTGTCTAAAAGAAAGCAATCAAGTTCCGCTATGACTAAAGTAAAAATAAAGTCCTCAAATGTGCTTCCCCAGCCAACAAGGAGGAGGCAAATGGCAAACAGAAAAATCCCCAGCTTGAGGGGAGAGGTATAGATACTGCATGATGATTTAGTACTGCTTTGGCTTCGCCTATCTTGCTGGCGCGGAAGCTACCACAACTAAAAAAAAGAAAATGGATTCAAGTAGAGTTTTATGGAATGTATCAATAAGCTAGACCCATACTGCGAGTTGTTTCATGCCATAAAAAAATTCGAACACTCAGGAAATCCGTTGGACAGGCGGATTCACTTCGCTTACAACCAACACAGTCCTCGGTCCTTGGAGCAGAAGCGATTTGTTTAGCTTTACATCCGTCCCAGGGTATCATTTCTAATACATCGGTAGGGCACGTGCGGACACATTGAATACATCCTATACATGTATCATAAATCTTTACTGAATGTGACATTGGATCTATACATTTTTTAACGTCATAAAATTTCGGTCTAGTAAACTAACTTATAAATAAATCCTATATTTAGATACCAGACGAATCAATGAGTGATCAGAATCAATCTACTTCCGAATTGGTTTATGAGCAAGGGCCAAAATACTTTTCTTTCTTATGTTTTTGCAACCACGATCATACCTTACCCGTATCAAACCTGCTAATTTGAATGAATTTATGAATATTCAAATTTCCATTTATATGATTAATACTATTTATTCAACAAATTTTATTGGTTAATATGAGTTGATTTTCTGTTACGATAAATTGATGAAACAATAGCTGGTCCAATAGCTGCTTCAGCAGCTGCAATAGGTATAACAAAAATGGAAAAAATGTTAGAAAATTGATATTAACTGAATTTAATATAAGTTCAAGACACATAAGGGCTCTAACTATATTTCGATTTGTGATCAATCCATAGATACCAATAGAAAAAAATAGGCACTCAAAACAAATATATGTTCGAGCATCATGAACCAACTCCTTATCAATCTTGATTCATATTCATTTCAATCTGAACAATAATTCAATCGATTCGATTCTAACAAGTATGGAACAAAATAAGGGAATAGATTGGTAATAGATCGATAGAAAACTAAAGTTTTTCTATTCTATTTTAATTTTGAATTTGTAAATGTTTTTTGAATCAAGGTTTTTATACATTTTTTATTTGAGGTGAATTCAAAGAAATTGTTCGAATTGTGTAATCGTCCATATCTAACCTTTGGATTAAAGATTAGGCTGCAATTACAGCATTCCCTGGATAAAATAAAGAGTGTTTGAAAGGAAGCACTACAGTGAATCCATCTCTCCAGGACCAGAAAATTAAAATCACCAGTAGGAAACCCTTTCCAGTTTGCACAAAAGATGTTGATGAAATGCCATCTCCTTCAGACTCCATGGCAACAAAAATAGAACACAGGTAGAAACACAAGCTTGAACCGATCACTCCATACCCACCATTTTTCAGACAAAGGAAAAGGATTGTACGCATTAAATGGAATAAGCCACACTTCATGGAAGGTTAGTCCTCATCTCCCTCATCTTCCCAAGAGAAACCCAAAGGAAGGTTGTGTAACTCTCAGCTATAGTTGGGTTTCATCTTTAGCAATTCCACACATTCAAGATAACCAGAGAAAATTTAGCAGTGCACTAGTTGCAGGCAATGTGGGAACTGTTTTTACCATTTGTGACCTAGCTTCTAGAGCCAATAGCAGTGTCAAAATTATGGCACGATATGAAGTGTAGTCAAGGATACAGAAAATAAAATACAACTGAAGTGAAAATATATGGCCAGCAACTTAGATAAGACACGGTACCTGTGCTCTTAATTTAATAACTTCTTGGCTAAGGCCATCATTAGTCATCTTTTCGTCATCCACAACAATCTTAGGTGATGTGAGTCCTCCTAGAGTGGGGGTTGGTGTAGTTGAACGAGGAGGACTAGCCCTTCTTGATATTGGCGATGTTGCTCGAGAAACAATTCTTGATCCAGGAACCGAAGCTGAGAAAAATTTTTTGGACGACCCAAAAACCGGATTAAAAGACTTTGAGATATTAAGTGCCCCCCACTGGGAGCTTCCGTTTGGGATTGGTGATACACGACTGCTGTTGAACTCCAGTTTTTTGTTTCTCTTGGAGAAGCGGCTTTCCCCTTGCTTAAAGGATTCCATTGAAGAAAACCTAGCTAGATTAGGACGAGATCTTGTATCCAACTTCTCGTCTTTGTCTACGACATCATTTATCCCCTGAGTCATACTTCCTCTTCTACTCACACTAGACTGAGATGATGTATCAGTTTCAATAGCTTTTTTCAATTTATTGAAACAATTATCACAAACACGGTATGGTTTATTGGGATTTGGCGCCATGGAAGCCCTCAGTGACTTCTTGCTGCTGCATGAATTACAAAACACAAGTCCACAGTTGTAACAATTGTGACGTTTTCGTTTGAAATTAAATGGTAGACGGCAGCCAGAACACATGGACTGATCAACCCCTGAGACCCACTTATGAAGGCAGATAGCTGCTGTGAAATTAGTACCACAAGCAATACTCTTCACTTGCTTGTCCTTTAGAGCTTCGACTAAAGTTGGAAAATTTCTGTCATCTGTATCCCCATGACCCAATCTGCCATTTGCTCCCTTCCCCCATGTATAAACTTCAGTTCTCGAAGTCAACACTGCCACATGGTAGGCACCACAAGCTATCTCCTCCACAAAACTTTTCCCGAGTTTTCCTTCAACACGAGATGGTAGCTTCCCATCAGCTTGAGGGTTTCCTAGCTGTCCATAAACTGGACTTCCCATGGTGTATACATGCCCAGAGGTTGTAAGAGCCACTGTCAGGCTGTGTCCACAAGCAACCTGGCAAAAGTTCGGTTCTACAAGAGCAGCAACACAGGTTGGAACAAGTTTTGATTCCTTATCACCATGTCCGAGTCGACCTTTGTCACCATCTCCCCATGTAAAAAGTTTCCCTGAAGAACAGTTACTGGAACTAGAACTCCCAACCATAACTTCAACAACTGCAGCAGTATGCCAAACACCACAGGCTGCTCGCACAGTGCGGAGGCCCTTCAGCGATTCCACTTCCCTAGGCTTTGAAATACTTTCCCTATCTCCGTGACCAAGAACTCCAAAAGTTCCATCACCAAAAGTAAACAACTGCCCAGCAGAGGTGACAACGGCAGTATGCCAAGGCCCACATGAAATTGAAGAAACGTGAATCCCCTCCAGTGGCCCATTTACTCTTTTTGGCACCCAATGACTCACTTCATTTCCATGCCCCAGGAGACCAAAATGACCATCACCCCAAGTGTACAAATCTCCAGAAAGTGTGACAGCACAGGAATGATATTCACCGCATGCAACAAGCTCAATATTTGTATTGCTGAGTGCATCAATTAGCTTAGGATGCAAGACATCAGCATCTACACCATGACCAAGTCTACCACCTGACTCCTCACCCCAAGAGAATATCTCTCCTTGTTTGGTCACTAGGGCAGCATGTCGTCCACCACAAGCTATGTTCTGAACATCTAATACAACAGCAGATTCCAATGCCTTGGGCAACAATGCATCCATTTTGATACCTAAACTACTTCCAACTCTGTGTGGTCCACCACCCATAACACCATCACCAATACCTTCTCCCCAAATGAAAACATCTCCCAAGGCATCACCATCATCATGACCGGAACCTTGACTTGATGAGCTTACAGCACTAGAAAGGCTTACTCTGAAGGCGTCTACTCCTATTCCTTTCATCTGACCATGTAAGTTATCCGACCCTCCAGATGACACAGAATGGACAGAACCGCTGGCAGAATCTGAAGGAAAGAAACCCTTGGGAGGCACAGAGTACAATATCACATCTGAAAATGCCTTATCCAGACCATTTTTAGGAGGGCTTTCATAAGGGCTGTGCAGGCGAAGTTCAGCACCATC
>NC_026150.1:4266020-4338074 GCF_000512975.1 Sesamum indicum
AGTAATAAATGATTTATTTCAAGTTTTAAAAAAATCAAGACGATTATGCGCTCATAGAGAGTTTCAGCCCATTTATCTGAAAAGAGGAAACATATGGCTATGCATGTGAATTGAGGAAAAATAAAAGCACTACACCTTCTGCACGCCATCACCACTTCCAAATGGGGAGTGCAGTGGAGAACTTCTTCTTGTGTATGTTCTGGGACTATTAGCTCCAGATGAAATGCCATCACTTCTTGATTCTGTTCTCCACTTACGCTGATGACTGCGTGAAATCAATGCCTTAAGCCCGCTAAACCACACTTCTGCTTCTTCCTTGTCTTTGCATATCTATCAAAAGAAGATGACAAATTTCCACTATCTAAATGATAAACTGCTGCAGTCAAAGCACCAAACTATGTACAAAATTGTTGCTTCTCAGAGAACTTGGAGATAACAAATGAGAATCTTACCAAATCAAGTGATCTCTCATTGTATATAAGGGAAAACGACTGGTATTCTTTCTCAGGTCGTGGGTACCTTTGAAAAATTGGCTAGACAAGAAAAAAAAACATAGATTTACATAAATGAACATAAAAAAAAGGGTGAAACCAAACACTTAACCAGAAATGTATGTCAGACTGCTTGCACTAATACTCGAAGCAAACAAGAGAAAAGTTCCTATTCACATAGCAGAAATCTCTAGAGTCTAATGTTAAATCTTTGAAACCAGTTAACCAGGGTACTTAAAAGTAGAAAGCACAGGAGGTGGAGAGCTTTGATTATGTCTGACTAAAGGACTGACAGCAAATCTAGCCCTGAAGATCCTATACTTAGGAGAGTAAAAGTATCTCATGTATAGTTCATAACATTTTAAATGTGCATTGACATGCTTGAATACTTATGTGAAAGTAGCATGCATAAATAGCCAGTCCAGCAACCAAGACAAAGCTTCACCTCCCAGTACTCCCTGCATATTTTCTTGTTATATCACTTATCATGATATTATATGGTGTAGCACCAGAATAAAACTTAGCGAGCCATGTATGAATAAAACTGTATCATATCTAGAAAAGAAAGATAGATCAAATTTGTTTGAACGACTGATAAACAGAATAGTAGTTTAAACAAACAAGGTCGAAGGAAATTCTAGGGGATAATGTCTGTTAGTTAAGTGGATTACTTGAAACAGGTAGGGAATGTGTAAAATATGTTCATTTTCATGAAGTTGGTCACTGAATTAGGCCATGCCCGAAAATTAAAGGAAATCTTCATCTTAGGATGGAATTTTAGCCTATATTTCGTAATAGAGCCAAAACAGACCACAATGGAAATACAACACTGGAGGTTAACATTGAATCTACAAAGGTAACATCTAACATTACCGTCCACCTAAATTCTTGAGGGTTCAATCCATGAATCAAATATCGAATTATGACATAATTAGTTGTCAGCAGCAGTTAATAAAAGTCAAAAGACGAAATATTTCTCTTTTGCTTATCCCTATCCCCATCAGCCAAAACCAAAGCTCTTATTTTCTGTTGAGTGATAGTTGGAGTAAAAGGCAAAATTACATTGCTAAACTCAAATGCAGAATTAGAACATGTAAGCAGTAGTCTTTGAACCAAAAGAAACATTCTTAGATTTTGTATATTGTGCATAAGCAGTCAAGTTCTAGTAAAACTTTGGTAACTCATGGCAGCATAACAATGAGAAAATGTACATGTGCAGTAGGAAACTTACAGTCCGCTGTCCAGATATAATTCTGGAAACATGAGTAAGTTTAAGGTGTTTCTCCTCTTTACCCGAGAACCATATCAGAACAGACTCATCCTGGAAACAAGGACACCAGATCATTAGATGTTTGTAGTATTTTTCAAGATTTTACAGGTGACAAAAAAAGCAAATTAATCTTTACTGGCAGGGGGAATTAAGAAACTGATTAACAGCCAGCCATCCTAATGAAAAAAACTCCATTCAGCCAAGGTTCATAAAATATGACAACTGAACTGAGCACCTCCTACTATAGGTAGAATTTAGATTGGCATTACGTCTATCAGATGGGAACAAAAAGATCCTTCTAAGTAAATCTAAGGAAACTTATTTGATATCCCATAGCACAAAAATATAAAGGAGGCAATGGAATGTGCACTGCTCAAACTAGCATTCCTATCAACTTAAACAAAATTAACTCCAAGCTCTCCGTGCCCAATTCTTGCCACTAGCAGAAACTGCGAAAGCTTTTTCACAGCTGGCTGAAAAAGCATTATTAACACTTTAAGAGCAATTTTTTGATCAAGCTACAGCAATTTAATGAACAAACGCATGGAGATCAAGATAAATTACGGAATCAACTCAACAATTATAATCATGAGGTCAGAACTACTATAGAAAATAGTTAATATGTCTTGCATAAAAACTACGCAAGCAGGAGTTCAGGACAGTCATGGACACAAAGCATCCAAAATCTTAACACATTATTTCAAATTATAACTGCTAGAAACTGTAACAAACTTATAATCCTCAAAGATTATATACATTGGTAGTTTTAGACTCATTTTATAATTTTAGGCAATTGAGCATCTCAATCAATTGCGACAATGATTAGCAGCTAATCATAATATATATCCATGTTCTGAAATAGCTGTTCACATTTATCAAGACGGAAAAAGCAAAGGGCCTTTACACCATTTTAGGCACAAGGTGAAACAAAAATTAAGAGCCAAAAGAAAGTACAAGAACTTCAAAATCGAATGGGCTTACATTTGCCAAGCGGAATGGACAAAACTTAGGCTTCCCTCTTCTTCCATACTTCAGTAAGTATGCACCTTTCTTTAGAGCAGTGATGGCCTGTTGTAAAGATCAGGCAATAACACACGTTTAGCATAGCCAGCATATTGTGTGAAAAGCTAAATCAAGGCTTTTCCCCAAACAAATAAGTGTAAACAAGAAAAAGAAATAGTATGGTAAGTGTATAATCGGTTAGTATTAATGGAGCAATAAATGAAGAGAATCACAAGGAGGAAAAAAGGGATATTCACATGTGCTCAGATTTACATGGAAAGGCAGCCTATCTAAGATATGACAGTGACATCAGAAAGCTTAACTTCATCACAACTAGATGAAGATAAAATCATTTGAGGAAGCATGATAGTCAAGGAGAGCCATGAAATATAATGTGGACTTGTTTAAAACCCAAACAAGAATAGTGTATTCAGCTATCACTTTGGTCGTTTGAAGGTATAAACTGACTTGGACTTACTAGGAACCTTGGAGAAGAAGAATGACTGACCAATTGGAACCAACAAAGAACAATAAATATTTGTATGTCATATCTTCAGAAAGTAGAGAAAGAGGGGAAATGTTGGTACATGGTGACAGCATCTAATGAAACAACGATACCGGTTCTCCGATAAAATCAGACCAACTCAATGCAGGAGAAAACTTGATGCCAGAAATCTGCTACGGCGACAAGTTACTAGAAAAGCTTGTGATGAATATTGAGCATGTTAGATAGATATTCAAACTTTTGCTTTAATTGTGGTAATATTGGCCCATTTGCGGTTTATCACTTTTAACTAAAGAATTTTAAAACGGGCACGGATGAGGGCGTAAAAAATCAAAGCAGCAGGACAACCATGATTATAATGCAAAATGGTGAAGACTCGCAATCTGAGAAGCCAAGAAAATTTCATTGAATTGCAAGGCATCAATAAGAGAATCATAGTATAACCATACAGAAGACATTGAAGAAAAATTTTCTGTGACTCGAGAAATTTTAAGAGATTCTTGGGAATCTTAGCACAAGATTCTTAAAAGTTAATAAGAAGGCTTCACAAACTCTCAAGTATCTTAGACAAGTGTTTGAAACTATATAAAGAGCAGTTTAATACCCATCTCTAGAATGTGCTTACAGAAAACCATGTACAGACCAGAAGTATGGTGATCTATTTAGAATGAAGTTACTATATTAAACCAAATTACCAGTCAAAACTAGCAACAGATAATGGCCTTACTTTTTGTGGCCACTTCAGTCATTATTAATGCATTTGCATTCTAAGTTTAAACACGAACCAGACACATAAGCAATGGCAGAACCATAAGATACCACACATATAAGGAATGACAAAACTACAAAATTTTATTATAAGGGCAACACAATATAAACATTCAATAAAGATCTCATCATAAACTTAGGAGAGGCAGGCCCCCATTCCCACCCCCGCACCTCTTGCCACAACCACCCTGTGTATTCCATCACTTGGTGTGAATCAACACATCGCCATCGCTAAACTATACCATACTATGTCAATGTTTATAATATTAAATTAACCAAATTGTAATGATTATAACTCTCAAGTGCTAGCTACTTTAGCATACAGCATCAGGAAATTTAGTAAAAAATAAATAATTAAGTAAAAAAAAACATATCAGCAACGTGATTAATTTTTCAAGCACTCCAATCAGCTAAACCTAACAGAATAAAAACTATTACTGTAAAATTACTAAACAATGGATTACTTAACTTAATCCAACAATTCGAAAGCTAAACTCCGCTCATAACACACAATAATACCAATACTAACAATAACACCCAAGAAACTTTTACCTGCTCGATGTCTCTCTCCACTGGCCCACCAGCCCTGCTGACATCAGAGTTGCTCATCCTATCGCCGTCCCGTGAAATCAAAAAACAAATTCCCACTTCCCCAAACAAGCCCTAAATCCAACCCCCCCATCCCCCATCCACGCTCATACAATACTCCGCTCCCTGCCAGCTGTACTCCAACCCCAGCTGCAGAGCCGCATGAATTCCACCTAATGCAACTGCAGAACTTGCCGATTACCAAGCTAAAGGTGACTTGTCAACCCAAGTTGGAAAATGAAGTAGTAAAGAACAACAGTTTCAGGAAAAAGGGTCATTCGCAGTCGATTGACGGCTGTGATGATTGTCGAGGTATGCGTTGTGCGACAATATGGGAGATCAAGAAAAAGTGAGTTGAGTAGAATCCAATGGTCTTTTGATCTGATAATCAACACTTCTTTTTTATGTAGCAGAAGTGAGCAATAGTACTATCCTGTGCTCAGATATGAGAGAGAGAGAGAGAGAGAGAGAGAGAGAGAGAGAGAGAGAGAGGAGAGATTGGAAAAAGTGTGGACTTATGGTATTTTCATATGGAAAATGTAAAAAAGAAATAGCAAATAAATAAAAATGGATAATAATTGAAAAACTTTGAATGTCTATTTCCATATGGTGTGTTTGGATTAGATTTTACTTTTTTGGTATCTTTCGTATGAAAATTAATTAATGGGTCTGAATTTGATGTATGATTATTGATGTGACTTTCTAACATATAATCGCGTAAAAATAATTTAATGTGTGAATATATATAATTAATAATGATTATTTTATCAAATTATGATATTATACAACACGTAAAAACATTATCGAAAATTAAATAGTTGTTTGATTTAGTCAACAATACAATATTTATAGAAACACATATTTGTTTTAAGTGAAATTTGGAACAAATGAAAATGAATAAATTTGTAAATATTTACAGTCACAAGTATTGCATTGCTATCACTATTATTGCCATTTCTAATATTTCATTTCTATTCTAGCAATACCCTATCCTTAATCCACCATCTTTCGAAACAAATACAAATTTACACAACCATCTTCGACGGGTGTCGAAAATTCATTCTATCTGAAATAGTTTTACACCCCATTACATATATAATCGAAAAAACATATATTTCATGCATTCGACGTATATATAGTATAAGAAATATGAGAAGCATCACCATTTTACAGCAGACGCTCCTTTAATTTTTCTTTGGAGCCCATACAAACTTATTAAGAGCAGAAAAACCAATAAAAAGTTTCAAATGTCCTTTTGTTTTTAGATTCCAACTGATAAAATTTTAATTGATCTAAACTCATTCTCAGCTCCTGAATCGCATAATACGTGATTTGAATATAAGACTCGATAAAGTATACATCTATACCAAATACAGATATGTTCTTGCAATTTCAACACCGTAAAAAAAAAAAAAAAAATGTTGTAGTAGTTATAGAAATAGCAAGAGTTGAGATGCATGTAAAAGAATTGGATGAAATGGGGAGGTGATAATGACCGACACCACGAGGGCCTGCACTTTATGAAAAGGAAGGGAGAAAGAGTAAGAGAGGCACAAGTCAAAATCATGTTCATGCTTTGGTCCCTTTTTCTCTTTGATCAAAATCTTGCCCTTCTACTTCTTGCAATGAGATCATGTGCTCTCAGAGGCCCATAAACAAACACCTCTTCTTCAATATTTGCTAATTACAATCAACAAAGGGTCGTTTGTGGTCCTCAAAGTAGTCCCTCTTTTTACCACCTTTTTTCTTGCATGTATTCAACAAGCAATGAACATGCACGTGTGCTCCATGTGATTGCTTCAATTCTCTTTTAGATGTATGGTTAATTAGATAATGTGTTTGCATGTAGTAAAGGTTATAAGGTTTGGTAGTCTCCACGTTCTCATGTAATAGTATTGATTGGGGGATGTTGATCTGGGTTGGGCTTATCACTTATGCATTGGAAGATATGGAGGTAATAGTATTGATTGGGGGATGTTGATCTGGGTTGGGCTTATCACTTATGCATTGGAAGATATGGAGGTAGCATTGGAAGATATGGAGGTAATAGTATTGATTGGGGGATGTTGATCTGGGTTGGGCTTATCACTTATGCATTGGAAGATATGGAGGTAATCGGACAATCACTAAGGAGGGGTGAATTAGGTGAACTCTTTCTCGAAACTACAGTATAATATTAGCATATTGCAGTCACTTGCATCCTGTAACAATTACCATGTAAACTAATTTTTAACTCATCGTTCTGTACGCAGTCAAAATCTTGTTAGTAACTGGAGTAGAAAGTTATTGTTGGAAGTACTCGTGGGGCCTATAACATTTATTTTTTTTCTTGAACCCAAAAAATAATTAATTTTGAGAACCTATAATGATAAAAACGTTAAAATTATAAATACACTAAAATGGTCTTAGATTAGAGGCAGGGATGACAATTGAGGAGGGAAGTGGGGTCCCGTTGCATCGGGTTGGATTTGGGAATGGATTAATTTCCTAGACCCAGTCGAGTCTAGAATAAATCTCAAATTTTCTCCAAAGCTCACTTGTTAGAACCCCGAATAATATTTATAAATTTTATTAATTTTTTTAAGAATTTTAATTTGTATTCAATATATGCATTTTGAAAAACATATATCGTATTGTAGCTATAATAATTTTTTTTTGCAGATATTTATAAACAATAAAGTTATTTTTTAAATATTATATGAATTAATTATTTAAAAAAAACAATAATTGGGTCTTGTGGCTGAGACGAGTGGTGGGTTTTGAGATGGGTTTAGAGCTGTATTGAGATTGGGACAGAAGTGTGAGAAGTCAATTTCAGTAGAGAGTACAGTTCTCCACCTTGTTCCAACCCCTCCATCTTCCATCCTTTGACTACAATTATTTTGAGATCGAATAATTGTTGACGGTTTTATAAAATAATTTGACCCGATATGATTCAATCGATTTTTGAATTTTTTTTTACCATTTTTAATATTAAAAAAATAATTATATTTACACTCCTAATTTATAATTTATATACACAACCTCTATCTACTATATAATTACATAAATCATTCCCAACAACAAAAAAATATAGATAATTTGTATAATAATGTTTTACGTAAAATTTTGAATGTTGTATGTATAACTTTTCAAAAAATATGACTGTTATTGTGTAAACAATATTGACATTTATAACGAGTGTATATATACTTTTTTAAAAAATTAAAATAATTGATCTATAATAATCTATACTATATAAAAAAGAAAAACCCTTTTTTTTTTACAAACGGCAGTTATGACACTGCAACACCAATTTTATCGTTATACCAATAATACCCCTAATTTGATTTTTTTTTCTTTTCTTTTTGTTGGTTTACATATATATTTTTTATTCATAATATATTTTAAAACGTAAAATAATATTTATTTTATACATGCAGGGACGGCGTGCCATAATGGCTAGTATAAAAAAAAAACCCTTGCACACTCACAACAACAGTTAATAATACCGCTGCACCAATTTTTTATAAAGTAAAAAATACCCTTCATGATAAAATAATTAACCTATTCAATTTTTTAAAATTTATATTAATTGATAAATTATTTTTTTTCTTTTGATTAATATAATATACTAGTTTATATATTTTATTTTTTTATAATATATTTTAAAATATAAAATATTATTTATTACATACGTACAGAAATAATGTGCCAAAATAATTAATATAAATAAATTATAAATCAAGAAATGCAGACACAATTATCCCTATTAAAAATGGAGAAAAGCAAGAATAGAGAGAGATGTTGAAGACTTTTAGCCCACCCCAAAAGCATTTGGGGTCTGTCGGAATGGACTTTTCCTTTGGGCCCAAATAGAAACTAAACTATTTGTTAGAGTGGCCTATCATCTTTTCCTACGTCATGTGAACCAAGCTTTTTAATTAGTCCCAGGTGGTCATGATTTAGCCCTACACATGCCCACCTTCTAAAATTCAAATTCTAATGTGAATTGGCTCTTCGACTCTTATTATGTTGCTTGACATGACATTTGAATTAGATTCACTAAAAGTAATTATTCGAGTTTTCAATAATTATCGCTGCTCAAACGATTTCTATAAACGTCTAATTTATATTAAATTGGGGATGGGTCAAATGGTACGTCATCCTCTGTACCCACATAAAGTAGGAGTAGTGTCTTACAGGTCTATCAACAGAATTGTACTTGTACTATGTGGACTTTATAGTTAAGAATAAAAAACTTAACACATGAGAATTTACCAAACATTCTAATAACGATTGTGGATAATGCCACTGCGTGTCTTTAATACGTATCCATAACTCTAATTCTTAAAGAAAATGATCTTAAGAAACAAAGTCATAAAATGGGCATATAAAGAATTTCCAGATGAGGATGCATGAAGGAAAAGATTTAGTGCAAAAATTGGTGGGATCATTAAAGTACACGAAACGTGTTTTTCCTGAAGTACTGAACAAGACTGTCTTTAAAATCAAGGGATTCATTTTCTTACAGTGTCTGCACATGTATGGTTTCATTCAAGTCCCTGTTTTCCACATTAAATATTGTCCCATCAACAGCTCCGTATTGGTACTAAAAGATAAAGCAGCCTAGAAAAAAAAAGCAAAGAAAGTGTACAGTGAGGAGTGTTAAGATTAAACCCATAATTATTCAAGGGAAAAATGGGAAATTTTCGTTGTTAATGCATCAAAGTTGTGATTTTTATACGAGGGATTTGTGATTATGGGAGTTTTCTGCAGTAGATTGGCGTAATCTGCTGCAGTTGAGAAGTTGGAAAGTCTGTGTGTGTGTTAATTAGCAGTTATTGTCGAGAGAGATGAAGATGAATGAATGAGAAAACCCATGACGAGAATTAAAGTGATACAGGAAAAGATATGCAAATCAAGCAAAAAGATTGCAGAAATTGACACCAAGAATAATACCAACCCAGAAAAATACTTCAATTGCTTTTTAACTTTTTTCTCAAACCCAGCCAAGAAACAAGAAAAACCTTCTCTCTCTCTCTCTCCCCCCGAGACACACATACGCACACAGAGTATTGAGATATATATTTACCTAAAATCTCATGCAACCCACAAAGATTCGCTAGCTTTTATCTCTCTAGAATTTCTTGAATTCTTCGCCTAGTGGGGTTGGGTGAAATGTTGATGGGTCAATAGAGAAGCAGACAGAGAAAGGGAGTAGGAACAATATAGAAAAAGACCCAGAAAAATTGTACACCAGAAGAGTCATGGAGGAAGGTAGGATTTCTTTTCTATTTTGTTTTGCTTTGATTTTCATAACAGATCGTGATTGAGCAGTGATCTTGAGTGCATTTTGTTATGCTTGGAATTTTTTTTAGCAAATCATGAAATTTGGGGTGTTTTTTTTCCCTTTCTTTCGTTGGTTTAATTTCCTCATATTTGGTGAGCATTTTGGTACAAGTGTGCCCGGGACTGAATCTGGTTTCTGGGTTTTCATACTAATATGTCAAAACTGCATTTTGTTTATGCTTCACTTTGATTATACACTTGTACACGAGTAATAGAATAATTTGATTGGGATTGGATGAAGGGTTGCCTTCGGAATTGATAAGAGTTGTAGTAGGTGGATGAGTGCAAGCTACAAGACTTGATGTGTTCTTCATGGTTCTGTGGTTGTTTTGCTTCCGGTGGAGGAAGCTGCTCTTGTTTATTGTTTGTAGCTTTGTGTTTGCAGAATTGTTCTTTGTGCTTGTTAAGTTTACATGATTATCTAGATATTTTTGGAATAATTTCGTTTCTGGGAAAGAAGAAAATTTTGGCTAAAAGTATCTGCGAAATAGCATAGGGTAAGACAGATTTAAACAATCTAGATATTTGCTGAATGTGTAATGGATAAAATGTGTCTGCAAATAAGTATCATAAAACCTGATAAAATGGAGGATTACTCATCATCTATGAGCGGGCGGGCACTTGAAGTTCAACTCCTTTTGGTATATTTTTCTAGCTGCTTTTCATTTCTTTGGGTTTTCAAAGAAGAACTGGTGTCAATTGTGCCTTCTGCTGCGGTTAGAAGTGGTATTTGGACATGGAGGTAAAATGAACTTGAACTCCATTGATTTGGCGCATAGTTAAGAACCAATTACATTATATAGATTAAAGTAAAGTTGAATGACTCAGCAGCATCGGATTAGTGTCCTGATCTATTGAGATATTCTTGAGTGTTACTTAGTTACTTCATGGTCAAATGACATGAAGTCAATGAAATTATTACCTTTGAAAGACATGTATAGGCTTGGGATATACATACTCGCACAATTGAATTGGTGAAAGATGAAACATGAACAACGGAAGGTAATCCTCTTTAAATGAGAACAAGATTACAAGATGCACGCATTTATGAAGTCGTGAGGTCTACGTTACGTGTTTACGCACATTGTGTTAAATTCGTGAAATGTGCTTTTGTTTGTCTTGGTAGATTTTGTCACCTCTTTACAACTTTTTAGAACACGTGTTGTAAAAATTGACTTACTGTTTTTGTAGATTCTGCACGCAACCAAGAAAATATTTTGCCCACCTCATTAAAAGATGCAATCATGACTATTCTTTTGAGTAGGGTAGCATATATTTTTAATGAAAATATTATTCCTGATGCTATAAAAACGCCACGTGTTACTCTCAAACTTGTCAAACAAGAGTGGGGTGAGTTGTCAAAATGGATTGCTTAAAGTTCCAATTTTGCTGTACAAGAGTGCACCAAAAGTGTTTAGTGTTAATATCTTCATATCCTCTGCTAAAGTATGCCCCTTTTGCAGCTTGCATGTTTGAGATGGTAGGTATATGGCTTCAAGCAACGGGTGCTGCTTATTATGTGCATAAATTGTTGTGTCCCTTTTAGCTAATTATCATGTTATGTACTTCAACTCCTTTCAGATCGTAATGCGGTAGAATCAGGTGAGATGCATTCTGAAGATGATAAAGCTCTTCTTGAGAAGAACAAGAAAAGGACTGTAAAGACACGCGCTCAGGTTCAAGCACTGGAGGCTTTTTATAATGGTAAATTACTCATCTTATCATGCCATGACTTGCAGGTATGTGTCTTTTGCTGCCGCAATTGTTGAATAATTTTTGTTCTTTTTCACAGAACATAAATACCCTACAGAGTCGATGAAAATACAACTTGCTGAGTCAATAGGTTTGACAGAGAAGCAAGTTTCTGGGTGGTTTTGTCACCGAAGGTTGAAGGACAAGAGGTTAATGAATGGGGACAACTATGTAACTGGAAAACAAGATCGGTCAAGTGGAGTCATACAAGATCGCGGCAGTGGGCTTAGGCAAGATTCCTGTGGCAGCACCAAACAGGGAGACGACAGGAATTTTGATACCAAGGAAGTTGAAAGCGGAAGGTTAACTCTCCAAGAATACTCTGCTGCAGAACTCACATTCGAGCATGGTGGTCACTGTTCAGGAAACCACAATCGAATGGATGATGCATCTTCAGGAAGTAGTCCTTCATTACGAAATATGTCTAATCATCATAAAGATGACCACTTTGATGTGGCAACTTCAAGGTACCTGATACCAAAATTTCCTAGGGATGTAACTGGCGTAAAAACTAGGTCTGGCCCATCAGGTTACTTAAAAGTGAAGGGTCTAGTTGAGAACAGTGCTATAACTGCAGTCAAGAGGCAGCTGGGAAAGCATTATCAGGAGGATGGTCCGCCACTTGGGATTGAGTTTGACCCACTTCCTCCTGGTGCATTTGAGTCCTTAATGCAGGATCCGGTTGACGGTGAGTCAGAACCATTATATTTAGTATTCTTTCTGTAGCATCTACTTCTTTCTATCTTTTGCTGGTATTGTCAGTTCGTAAATCCACCTAGACTTTTTTATTTATATTGTCTGATGTTGGGAAAGTTTCCTACTCAATCTAGTTCATTATATTTGAAGGGAATATCTGAGAATTTAACTGATTGGATGCTTATCGAAAAGAATGTATGGATGTGTTGGAGAAGAATGCAGTAATAAGCTTGTTTTTACTCGGTGTTGCGGGGGTAAGATCTCACATGAAACCCCATGGTTACATGTATGTGTATAGCGGAATTAGTCCGAGCAATCATTACATCCATCCTTCATAGGCAGCAAGCTCATCTTAATAATGGGTCTGAAAGAATCTCTGTTTCATGTCATTTTATCATATCAGCATAATATGTAAGGTTTTATAATTTGTGTTTCTTGTCGGTCTGATCAAACTTTTTCACATATGCTAATCCCTCATCTTACAACCACTTGCTTGATTCAACTCAGTTTTTAAGGTGTTAAGTTTTTGGATCCTGTACATTGATTCTGTTTTTCAGTCCCGACCTCTTACACATCCTCTTGGTATTTTTTCCCCAAATTGTTCGACTCTAATGGGTCCCACCTGAGTAATGTTAATCGTGAGCATTAGTTGTTTGCTCAGTTGCCATGTAAGTAATAGACAGCAATTATTATAGCATTACTTGTGATTTGTTTTTACACAAGTATTTCCAACCGTGTCGTGTTTCCTTCTTACTTGAGATTTTACATTTTAAGTGAGGGTTTGCGGGATTCTTTTTACATATAAGTTTTCCCATATCTGACTTTAGTGGTGTCATTCATAAATTTCATCTGACCCTTGTTTTTTTCAAATATGAATTATGCCAGAAACATGCTATACTGAAGAAGCTGTTCGGCCTGCCTCACCCGATGCTTCAAAAATCCGCCAGTTACCCAAGTTTGGCAAGGTGAATTAACTTGTATATGATTTCTTTTCTTTATCTTTTACTTAGTTGGAATAAATTTTGCAAATTTTTTAAATGAAAAACATTAGTGATGTCTTTTACTTTACTAGTGCTTGTGTTGTTGGCCTCAGAAGGTTGCTGATTTTGTGACCTGAAAAGGTTATAATTAAATGTACGCTGATTGCTTGGAAGCTCCAAATGCATTCAGTATGTCATTATTGAGATTTATGAAGGCAAAAAATGCATCATACTTTACTAGGCTGAAGAGTTTTGCATCGACATGCATATGTTAGATTTTGATGGAGTAGGCTAAACAGATGTCTGTTTGACTTGTGTTTCCGTATTTTCAAGACAAATACTAAAAGAAATTTTTGCATTGGTGTCTAGTTTATACTGTGCTTTAAATAGGTTACTGCAGAATGACTTTGTTACGTCCTCCATGGAGTGGAAGTCAGGCTTCTGTAAGTCTTAAGTCGGATATAGGATTTATGTTATCAAGTAGCATCATCCTTGTTATCTCTATAAACGAACCACCTCTAATTTGTGCACTTATGTTTGTTACTACCTCACACAGCTATTGATTCTCTACTCGACCGGAAGTCACTTCTGCTTCAAATATGAGTATTGTGTTCTCATTTTATGTCGATCCTTACAGGGGTGTGAATACAACTCCAGTGTGGCTTCTCGCAGTTCTAATATGGATAGAACAGGTTTTAAAGTACCACAAGGACCTGATTTTCCTGATACTTATGTTCACCAAAAGTATAAACAGAATACTAACTTGTCCCCTAATGGTGCTTACTATCCCTGGAGGAGCTCTTCTGAAGAATTGCCTAAAGTTTCTGGTAGAGAAATATCCGGTAGTGAGAGTAAAGATGAATATGGAGTGAGATACAGACAGGCACAGAGTGTTGAAGTTATGAGAATGAGTTCTGTTTCAAGCAATTGTCATCAGCAACACTTTGGTGGGAAATCGAGGGGAGACGAAGAGACTAGTTTCCACAGATATATTGACATGTGCAGAAAGAGTTCGCCGGGAGAAAAATTAGCAGATGGATCGTCCAATTTGGCCGTGAAAGGTTTTGAATACCACAATTATTTCGACAAAATGCAGCCCAGACAGCAGATTGCAAAGGTCTGCAATAACTTTTCGCGTCAACAAGTGATTGCAGTTTGTGACTTTGAGGGCTAATACTCTGCTTCAATAATGCCATATGCAGGATGGAAAAACTTGTGCTCAAAGGAGGATCATAAATGAGAATATGGTTAACATCTCTGGCAAGAACAGTAGTGCTGTAAGTGTTAGATGGATTGAGTCAACACCTACATTAATTTTGTTTCAAGACGGATTGAGTCAACACCTACATTAATTTTGTTTCAAGACGGTATTTACCACAGTTCTCTTAACATCGTTTCTTATTCACAGGCTCCAAAAAGAATGAGGAACGAATTTCCTCAGCAGCCACTTCTAAAGAGATCATCAGCGATAGATAACCAACTAGAGACGTATCGAGTTATAAGGTTTGGCTTATCGCTCTCTATGTCCCCTTCTCATCAGAATATAACTTATGAGTCTCGACTAATGCAGTTTTATGTCTGTCTTTTTGCGTATTCAGGTCTGCAGCAGAGATGCCATCTAGTTATAGTGAAGATGAGGGAAGTGCCGAAACAAGTTCTTCAGTGGAGTAAGAAAACGGTCTGAGGATATGGTTTCCAGCTGAGTAATGGGGGATTGTATAGTTCTTTTATCTTCTATTTTTCCAGCATTTTGACATTAGCAAAGCTGTTGTAGAAAACACTGATTGCCAGAGAGGAACCCTTCATTTGAAGTGGCCTTGTGTGATTAATCATCTGTTGTGCTCAGTTATTTAGTTTTCTTGTATAGAAACTTTCTTATTCAGGATCAAGAACTTCATTGCTCTTATTATGTGGTCGTTAGCTGCGTTTTATCGTGGATGTATGAACGAAATGGAATAAATATATTTAGAAACTAGCTACCCAACATAATTTTCAGTTTTTATTATTTTTAGTTAATTATACAAATAAATAAAAGAGAAAAATAACCTGAAAACTTAATCATAACTAATTTCAAATATTTTTTCTATTAATTTTAAATGTGTAATGAGCAGACTGTTTTCGATGGAGAAATTTGAAGGGATGGTCATTTTGTATAAAAATATGCTTAGAGGATATAGTCATTAATATATACTTTTTGTCTACGAAACGTAGTTACTTCATTATTTGGGCCAAACTGAAGAAAATTAAACTTGTGTTTGGTCACAGTTTATCATCATTTTTCAGTTCTCAAGTAGAAAAAGATGCAATTTATCAAATAAATAATTGAACTCTAAAGAAATGTTATATGTGTTTGTGTGTGTGTGTGCTTTTTATATATATAGATAATGTAATGATTAATATGGAAAGAAATAGAAAAAAGGAGTGAATACTGAAGTTGTGTCTGAACATTGAGAAATCTCAGAATGGAAACTGTAAGAAACTATAATCTTTTGCTAATCAACAAAATCTGGTACAACAACCTGTGGCTGTGGCTGTGGCTGTGGATCATAAGTTAGTTGACTACTTTCTGATGTTGTTTCTTGTAAACAAATTGGATTTCTCTTCACTTCCATCTTCCAAATCAATCTCACTCTTCTTTCTTGCTCGACTTTGCATCATCAGCTTCTTCAGAGCTACTTGTTTTCGACTCATCAAACTCCAACAACTGCACAACATCGTACAGAAATCAACACTTACACGGTAACCAGAAAAACAGTCGACACAGAAATACAAAGGAAAAACAAATCTCTACTGGATCTCCTTTCCAAGAAAGTATAAATGACTCACAGGTTTGACTTCCCCGTTCCATATGCAATGCGCAGCCAGAAAACCAATAACAGCAGGCACAATGTACAATAGTGCAGGCTGGAAGAACATTAAGAACCAATAACATAGGTAGCGCAAATCAAGATATAAGCATAAAATGTGAACACAATTTTTTCAGAAAGATTATTCACCTGTGCAGCTTGAAACCAGTTCATTACGATGATAGTGAGGATCAAACCAACTGTGTAGCCTACAAATGCGCTCTTTAAAATATTGGCTCTCTTTTCCTCTGGAAACATCAAATCTTAGTGCCAATGCAACAAAAATTCCTGAAAAGTGAAAGTAAACCTTAAAATTCTGTTGAAACCAAGAAAGTCATCCCGAATTCACATGATGAAGTTTGCAGGAGGTGGCCAGGTGAATTTCTAGCTGTACGGAAGTATAATGTTTGAAATTTTCGGTTAACTTCATACCTGGGATCACTATATCACCAAGACCTAGCATCGAAAATGGACGTGTAGAATCTGCTGTTGGGAATAAAAGCTGCAGAAAGTGAAGCATGAATATTATAATAGATAAAATGGGACTAGCATGTAGGAATAGTCAAGAGCTATTGCTGCCATGATAGCTACACATATTTATAAGAATTGAAGTACAGACCTTTATAGGAGCGTCAAAAGATTTAGCAACGCTAACCATCACGGGGGTGAAAAATACCCAGAAAATGTCGTATACAAAAAGCCCTGTCTGCAATTTGCAGAACATACACATCAACTAAGGACAATTACATATTATATAATGTAGTATAAACCATAAAGTAAATCCAAGCATACATGTCTTATATATCATATAGATATAGCATGGAGGCATTTATACATTTTAATAACAAATAAGCATCATCATATATCAAGTATCATGATTAATCCTCTTTTTCCTCCCGTCCCTGAAACAGACTAAATGCTGGATTGTGAAATCAAACACCCTTGGAGTGATGACAATGACACCACCAACAATAACAACAATGATGTGTGTGTGTGTGTGTGTGTGAGAGAGAGAGAGAGAGAGAGCAATAAAAAGCGGAAGGATGAGAACTTGGATAAGGACATCATAGTTCGTAATACATTTGGACCAAGTTGATATCCCCATTCTTGTTTAAAGCCTCGAGTTTATAAAGAGAAGTCTTGAAGAGATTTATGATCTACAGTGACTGTCTATTCACTAATGCAATTCCTTACCAAGAGAATAGCACCAGTCTTAAATGAGCCAAGTGAAAGCATTTCGATCCCCTGCATTTTTTTCAAAGAAAAACCAGAGACATGAAAGGTCAAGCAAAAGCTTTCTCCTTGAAACTTGTACACAAAAAGAAGAAAAGAAAAAGATTCTATATAAATATGAAAGCTTTACATTCCAGGTACATGAGTTCAATTCATGCATTTGCATGAACTTGTGATTTTGAGGGAAATAAAGCTAAAGAAATCTGCTGCGCTGTCGAACCTGAATGCAGAAAGCAAGCCCCAAGACGTTGTTAGCTAGCCAATGCTTCTTTGAAGCATACCACGCACAAAAGAAGATTCCAGGAATTGCTGCAACAATCTGTGATTTTGTAAACTCAACCTCCAAAGCTGTACAACAGACAGCAGTACAATGTCAATCAAGCAGATCAAATAGAAAGCTCGGACAACCCGTACTTCCAATTCTTGGAGAAGTTAATTGAGATTGAAAACCAATCACTAAACTGTTTTACGTCAAGTTAGATTTTCTAATCATGAACTGTAAAATTTGTGCAAGAAGGCATGCTAGTGTGCACAACTAGACAAAGATTTTAGACACTATCTAATCAGAACAAGAGTAGATTTTATGAAGAAGCATCATACAAATTGTAGAAGATGTCTTGTAACCAACTCGACCAAGTAATAATTGTATTTGACCCAGAAAATTATCCTTCACTCTCAGTAAAAACACATGCAATCTTCAACAGACATAATTATATCTCAGACAATCAAAGCTGATCAATGAAAACAAAAACCATATTTGCCCTTTTACATACAAAAATCTTCATCTTTTCAGTGAGGAACCATAACAATTTCAAAATCAGAGAGTGCACACGCATTATAAACAAATAGTTTCTTGACCTGGCATATGAGAATTCATCACAGACAAAGGACAAACAATTACACTTAACTTTCCACCGCACAGTTTTGGATTTTCGGAGCAATTTACATCTCTGTCATATACTAGTAAACTCTTTTGAAAAGATAAAATAGTCATTCAAGGAAGTTAGAACGTAATTGTGTTAATCCCAATGGGTATTTGAAGCATCCTGGAAAAAGTATATAATTGGCATTACAAAGTGATACAGAAATTGAGCCTCAATTGTATCATCACATGCAACAAAATAGTATTGACGAGTAAAGAGAAATTTAAGGACTGAATGCATCAAAAGCAGCATACTCCCAATACAGGAACCAAACTAAGAAAGATATAAAGAGATATGAGTGAGTCCATACACCGAATATATGGGAAACGCCAAATAATGACATTATCATTCCATGGTTTGGGTAGAAATCTTTTGATTGCAGGTAACACTGTTGCCCTACAAAGTCAATACAAAACAGTGGAGGTTGATTAACAAATACTATTATTCACTAATGAAATAGCTCATAGGGGAGACACATACGAAAGAGCAGCAACCCCAAGAACGAAAAAGTAGCACGTTAATACAGCATTAACCAAGTCTTTGGACAGAAATTTGAAAAGCAAAAACAGTGACAACAACATCGCACTCCCAACCAGTGGGAACCGCATTGCATGTTCATTTGACATTGTTTCCTGCAAAATTTAAATAGCACAGAATAAGAAAAGGTGAATACCAATTGCTAAAAGACTTAAGAAAGAGATGTTAATTTCTGGAATTTCATTTCGATGCCACACTTACTGATGGTGGAGTTGGCTTTACAGAACGATAGCAACCCACATAAACTGTTAGACAAGCTGTCAAAATGACATTTAAATTTGGGTCTACCTTCACAACTAGTGGGGCCAGGGTCAAACCTGCATCAATGAAAAAGCACCTTATCACAATGTGATGTGCTAAGGCCAAGACAAGGCTGAAACTATAAACTTTATTCTATCTGCCAAGCACATAGTAGAAGAGAAACATAAACTCTGACATGCAAGTGCAACAGGCATGAACATAGAAGATGATAAATCCATGACCCCTGGAGTCTGGACACATCCTCAATTGAATCAAATTGAAAATGTTCTTTCACAAACTGTTACAATGTGAGTATGTTTATTTATCTTGCTACTTTAATGATGAAGAATTCCCAGAATTGTTTTTACAGATTGATTCATTGACACTAGAAGTTCAGTGCCCTTAACAGACGAAAAATCTATATGGAAAGCACTAACCAACTAGGAAAAAACAAACACAACTCCTCGTATGTAGTGGAGAAACTGTAAATAGTAAATCATATACTTTCAATTTTTGCCGTAGAAAAAACAACAGAAAGAACATTACTTACTATAAAAGCAAATGAAATCAATGAAAGGGGAAAAGATCATACCTGCCAGGGCCAAATTAGCCAGACGCTCATTATTCTTCATTGTAATATCTTATTGAAATTCCGAACTATCCTCGTTTTTTCTCCACAGAAGCTACTCCACAAGAAACTAAAAACACAAATATATGAAATTGATAAATAATCAACGAGCCCATCAAACTGCAATCTTTCCAAGATTCTGTACATAAATAAGCAGGCTAGACTGCAATCCCACTTTACGTTTTCTGAATTTCCTTTTCAACAAGGATTAGGCCACTAAAGTTATCAGGGCACTGGAAAATAGCATCTATTGAATCATGCAAATTTAATATTCTTTCTTTACACAGTGCCCCAAGAAAAACTTTCGGGTATTGGCAAATTTAATCTCAAGATCATGTCAAGAAAATAGAAAAAAGAAAAAAGAAAAAAGAATAGAAAAGGAAACAACATAGCAAAAAACCCAATCCAATAGTTAAGAATTACATCTCTGAACCAATGTGCTAACTAATTCTTGAATTCTAATCATCGACCCACATTCTTGAACTTTTTGTAACAGAAAAAATCCAAACGAAAAAATTAGTCTTGATTCAAGAAAATAAAGATAAAAGCAAAAATATACATACATGTACGCACACAGGCACACACACACACACACACGCATACAAATATACGTATAAATCGAGAGAGAAGCGGCAAAGAAAAACCTTAGAGAAGAGGAAATTGATGGCGTTTCCTATCTCTCTCTCCCTGTACACTAATCTCTTCAATTCCAATCAGACAGATCGTAATCACCTTAAGTGTGTGCAATTTTCACACACCGAGACAGAGAAACAGAGAGAGAGAGGGTTTAGATTTTCACACACTCGTAATAGAAAATCAAAAATGGGCTCATTTAGCATTTATAATTTTTTGGCAAAAAATCCCATCACTGGGACATAGGAACCTCTTTCAGTTACAGTCGCTCGTACGTATTGTACATTTTGACCAGCGACGTGGGCTTTTCATGTGATAGTCCAATGTACAACCCACATGAAGCTGTGGTACCTAATAATCGTAGGATAAGATACTGTAGGAAATATTAGTTGCCCAACAAAGTAACTGTAGAATTATAAGATGCAGTTATGCTTAGGTGGATCCGCCACGTCCCCGAACGCGTACTGGCCCAATGACCAAACGCCACGTCAGATTCTGAAAATATCTTCAGCAACGGGTTTGATCCAATTTCTCATAGATTATTCAAATTTTAATTAGAGAAAAAAAAATACTTCCTGTAATTTGGTTCGTAGAATGCATAATCTGGTTTTGGAATAATTAATTTTAAAAAAAAATAATTACAATTTGAATTATAATTTTATAATTGATTATAGCGTTACCAATGATTTCTCAATCTAACGGTCGAGACTAAAGTTGAGATCCCATAAACAAGTTCAAGGTCATGAATTTGAATCTTAATGGATAATTATCTCACTTTATGTGAATCATTGTGATTTACTTACAATCATATAGATGTATTGATGGAATCATCCCACGCGCGAAGCGTGGTTTGGACCATAACCTCTAAGACATGAGGTGTCAAGTGAGTTAAGCATCATTAGCATACTATCATCGTCAATATCTAACTAACATTTGTGCAGTGACAATATTACCAAGGATTAAATACATTTTACACTTTTAAATTATAAATAAAGTTTTCTCTAAAATATGCCTACCACGAAAGTTTCCCTAATTAAAATATAGTTTAAATTATTATAAAGAATTTTGTTTAAAATAAACATATCTAAAATTTATGATTTTTATAATGAGTATAGAATTTATATAGACTGTATAAATTTAAAATTATTATAGTTTTTTGCATATTGTTCATAATTACATAATTTTTGCTTGTGTAGTTATACATATATTGAATTTTTTTAAAAAATAAATTATCAATACAATTTTAAAATATTATATCAAATATATACACTGAAAATCTATAATATTCTATAATTTTTTGAGTAATGATATGTTATATTTTAATTATGTGTACACGTAATTGTATAAGAATTTATAAGTTATAACATACTTGTTTAATAAAATTATATGTATGATGTATTACACGTATTTATATATATATATATAAATATATATATATTTATATGTACTTTTTAACATAAATATTTTCGCCGAGTGCTGCGGTCCAGTAACACCATAATGGTCACACGACATTCATAAAAATTTTAAGATTACTGTGGGACGTTGAACCTACAAAACAGAGGTTAGACTCCAATGCTTATGTCAGTAATGTTCTTACTGAATAAATAAATGAAAAACTTGAATCAAAGTGAGAAAGTGGTTGTAAGTAATATTAAAGTGATGAAAATTATGTGGAGTACAAAAAGTATGCTGAAAATAGCCTAAAAATTGAGTGATAATGAGAGTATAAGTGTGATAGCTTGCGTTACCGAAATAACTGCATAATAAAAATATTAGCAACCTACATGATCCATAAGGTAGTTGGGGTGAATCTGGTACCGTTGGATAGCTGCACGTGTTAGCTACATAATAAAAAAAGAATTTTAGAATTTGAATTTATCTAGACAAAATATAACTTTTGGTCGAGTCTTACTAAGTCCGTCCACGTATTCAGAAATTCCATTAATTACTAACTAAAGTGTTGATTCCAGGTGGGTCTCTTGGAGTCAACTGAAGATTTTTTACTGTGACGTGTATTAAGATATTAGCAACCTGCATGACGTATCATCTCTGTTGTATGATGACTCAGTTTGTCGGATCGGACTTGTTTATTGGGATTGTCATGTTAGTAAGACCAGTGCAAGTTATAGGCTTTGATACCTTATTCTTGGGTCAGGATGGTATAACAAGGGTATAATGGTCACTTTATCAAAAAGTTAACGCTAGTAATTATATTAAATGAAAATGGGTGATTGAACTATATTTTAAAAAAAGAAGGGGGGTTTAGCATCTTTTTAAAACACATGAATGCTTTTAGCTGAGTTTTTAAAGCACCGGGTTTTATGTGATTTCGCGTATTAATATATGGCACTATGAAAAAATAGATTATTCCATATATTATAAAAGAATACATTGTAAAAATCATACTAAATAAATACTATCTATTACAGTCGAACAAAATCAATAATATTCAAGTATTTGAAATGATTTTCAGCTATGAGCAAAAAAAATTGTCATAATTTTTAATAATAATTAAGATCTCAATTTCACCTACAAAAATAACAGTAATAATTGATCAAATTAATTAACCATAACAAAAAATTATCATTGTTTTCAATATTGACGTTGTTATACATATGAGTTAATTGTCAATAATAATAAGTTAATAACTTAGACATAACTCCACGTGCTAATGAAATTTGTAAAAGTTGTTATTAATATGACAAAATAACAAAAAAATGTCTCTGTCCTTAATTATTATTATTGTACTTATATATCTATGCTATATAAAAAGAAAAGGGCTTTTTTTTTATTACAAGTGATGGTTATGACACCGCAACACCAATTTTATTATTATGTCAACAATACTCCTAAATTGATTTTTTTCTTTTTTTAGAAATATAATGTGTTGGTTTATATATATTTTTTGATTATATATTTTAAAATACAAAATATTATTTCTTATATGCACATCGGAACGGCGGACCACTGCGCCTAATTGATAATAATGGCAAGTTATATTTTTTTCGATAAACGTAAATTTCATTAAACAGAGAAAAAGTACAAGAGTGCAGTATAATTATGAATCATTATGAAATCACCCCAACAAATCAAGAAATCCGCCGTAAACGATATAGACCAGAGCTAACAAGTTATGTTTTCATAATTTGTGATATCTATATCAAGTTGATGATATAAAAACCAGTCAGCTGAATATGATAGCATATGATAGAGAAGGAAATCAGTGAAATCAAATGGTGATTTAAATAAAAATGCTAATTATGATATTATTTTCATGATAAAGGAAAAAAGACATACATGTGTGTATATATATATATAAATAACAAGTCAATTTTGAGAAATAGTTAGACTAATCAAATTTCTAACTTTATCTTAATTAATTTCTTCTTCTCCGCGTACGTCGGCTGAGAATTTAATACTGAAATTATTATTTTATATATGATATTGTTCAAGAAATTGTTTTAATTAATTCAGCCCCTCTCTCTCTCTCTCTCATATATATATATTACATAAATATCCAAAATATTAATTAAAGTCACATGTGTATATTAATTAAGAAATATATATATATATATATATATTAAATAAATAAATAAATAAAACGACGTACATTGATGACTCGAAATAGTCGACTTTTATTTTTGCACTTACCTAAAATCGTGACATGATTGAATAGTTCCAAATTGTGTTCATGTCCAATTAGTTTGATTCAATCCAATTAATTAATTTTCTAATAATATTAATATTAATTATTGAAGACTACGTACTATATAGATATAAATTAGATTTTGCTTTTCTTAATTGGAAAAATGATTTAAAAAATAATATTATTTTAATTAGTAACACAATATTAGTCCCACAATATTAATATACATATACATATATATATAGCAAGTTGATGATATAAATATAAAAAGTAGTGAGCTGAATATGATTGCGTGGAGAAGGAAATAAGTGAAGTCAAATGATAAATTAAAGAAAACATGTTAATTATGGTATTATTTTCATGATCATTTAAAAAAGTCACATGTCTATATAAATAAATAATAACTCAATTTTTCTGAGATATAGACTTCTCAAATTTTGTAACTTGTATGATCTTTAATGTGAACTTAAAATTAATTAATAATTTTGATTAATACAATTTTAGTTCTATAATTAACTTTAGGTCGTTAGCGTTTTTTATCCTATAATTTACTCTATTTACACATTTAATCCTTTTTTTTTTACGAATTTAGTTTTGAATCTCCTCCTTTTTTGACAAATTTGAAAATTTGAATAAGTTAGTTATACTATTAGTTGAAGAACATTTTTCACTTTACGAGAAATTAGAGTGGTGTCATTAATGCCGTTTGTGAGTGTGGAGGGCCGTCATGGCACGAATCTCTACATACATATAATAAATAATATTTTTTTATATTTTAAAATATATTATAAATAATATATAAACCAATACATGATCGATGAACTTTAATTTACGGTTGAAGCCTATAATGATATATAAAGTTTCAGGTCACGTGTTTGAGATGATATCTGGCCAGCTAGATGACTTGTTTGATCTATTAGCTACCTACCTATGTTTACATATATTTTAATTTTTCTCATAACAAAATAAAAAAAAAAGTAGTATTATTTCTCATGTTAATTATTAGGATTCACCTTTTGTACATTTTTTTTCAATGAATAATTTCATTTGCACTCATGAATTATGATTTATTTATATAAATTATTCATATTTTTTTAATTATGTAATTATAGAAACCACTCATCGCGATTGAAAAATAGGGATAGTTTATGTGACGGTGTTGATGTTTCTTAAAATTACATGCGTAATTTTTCAAACAACAAGGATAATTTCTACAAATGATGCCAACATTTATAATAGGTATATACCTACGTAAATTTTTAAATATTAAGAATACTTTGTGTAAATAGATCGTATATAAGCTTTTCATAATTACTTGTATAGAAAACAAACAAATAGCGACTTTAAAGAGTGATCAACTTGCAACTCTTAAGACTTTGAGATTTTGACAATTCATCAAAAAGTGCTGAAAACTTCAATTTCAATGTGCAGTGCAAAAAGTGGTAATAAGTACTTTGATTGCGAGTGTTGATGGTTGTTTTGATAGCATGCATTTATTCACTTGCCCACTTCATGCCTGCTTAATTAAAATGGAACAAGAATTGACACTCACCATTTATTTTTTCAGTCCCATCGGAATTTTTTTTTAATCAAATCAAATCAATTATATAATAAGTGTAATATATTTATTATGTAATCGAGTACTTCTCTTGAGATGTACACTAATCAATATAAGACGAGTGTGTTACACTTATCATACTTATATTATTCGTTCATGTCTGAGAAAAACCCGATTTGAATTAAAAAATATAATTCAATTGTAAATGATTTTTGTCCGAATTGTCTATAAATTAACAACAATACTATTATAAAGACAACTTATAATTTTATGAAATTTTTTGTTATTGGATTATCACTGTATATATGTATGTCTTGACTAGTACATATATTTTTTAATATTGTTGTTGTTGATAAAATAAAAAAAAAATTGTTACTTAGTACCTAAATTAATGATAATACTAGACTTATTATTATTATAAGTCTCTATATTATCTTTTATTTATATTGTATTATTTTCATGTAGTCTGGATATAGACTAGAAAGAAAATTATTATTGCCTATAGTTTTATTCACTATAGACTCGTGATAAATAACTATTATTCAACATGATTAAATCAAAATTGATTCAAAAACTTTATTTATCCACTATATGGAATAGCAAAAATGTTTGTCATGACTCTAATTAGTTATGACAAATATTTTTAGCTACACTGGCAAAAACCACGACCAATAACTCATGTTGTGTGGCCGTGGTCAACATGTAATTATTTGTTACGTCTATGTACTTTTAACCATGACTAATAATATTATATTTATTCAGGTGATATTATCTTAATTTTACATTAAATAGATGTTTCAATATTTTGTTTTCCATATCACATAATATATATATATAGAAGGTTTGAATTAGATGCCAATGTACACCGTATCATGTGCCAATTTCCAACTTAGAGTTTGTTTTGGTCATATCTTTTTAGGTCTTGTAAATAAATGCATGGGGTCACATGACGACATTCAATGTACGTCAAGTTCAATTAATTAATTAATTAATTAGTATATTTTCACTTAATCACCATAATTAAAAATGAACAAACACGACTACACAATTTTTATTTTTCGTTATTTTAACAAGTAAGATCAAAATATTAGCCGTAAATATATATAGATATATATATATAAGTAATACCTATGAGCAATGCTTTTGTCATAACCCGATAAGCATGAGAAATAATTTTTTAATGTTAAACCAAGATTAATAAGATGATTATACTACAAAATTGAAGTTGCATAAGTTGTGGGCGGTCTATTATCTAACAAGTCGCGCAGTAATTAGGTTTAGGAAAACATCACCTTAAAATGACAGTTAGATCGTTTCAGAGCCGGCATTACTGACCACCCACCCCACCCCCTCAGCAGCATATACATACATATACACACATACATCAAGACTTGCTCAAAGTCAATCCACTTCCTCCATTACACTAATATATATACATATACATTAATATAGTATATATCTACGTACAAACTAATCCTCAAATCCAACATTTCTTGTCTAAATCTCAGAGTTTAATTGAAACTAAGGAATCTTGGTTAATGGGCAATGCAATAATCAGTCTTTGCTTCCGCCCCGAATGTTCTGCCTCCGCCGCCGTGAAGATCATATTATATGGCGGTGCCACCAGGATCCTCACCGGGAAGCACCTCGCGGGAGAGATCATGTTCCAGTTCCCTGACCACATGGTTTGCCACGCGGACTCCTTCTTCATCGGGCACCCCGTCCCTTCACTCGCCATCGACGACGAGCTCGTCCATGGTAAAACCTACTTCCTTCTTCCCCTCGACTGCTTCACGAGCACCGTCCTCTCCGCTTCGTCCCTAGCGTCGCTGGGGTCCGGCGGCCCGAACAACAACAAACGGGGCGGCCCGGTTAGCTTCAAGGAGTGCCCGTTTGAGTACTTGCGGGGCTCCGACGGAAGGGTTGTCATCAGGATTGTGCCGGAGTTCATCACGAGGTTGATCAGCAGACATGATGACCATGATGACGATGATGATAACAAGGAGAATATAATTAGCGACGGATGTGGAAACGGTGGCAACAGGTTCTTGTGCAGCACGCCGGAGCTGCAGAAGCATTACAATCAGCTGGTGGGGTGTAGAGATCAGAATTGGTCGCCAAAGCTTGAGACGATTTCAGAGTACAAAATCAGGTTTTCGCCCTGCAGGTTTATAGGCTTGGAGTGGAAGCAGAAGGAGGCTGAAGGTTAATTAATTAATTAAAATTTCTCTAATTTTATTACCAGATTTCAGAAATAGATTAGTTCCGATTTTTAGGGTTCATCAGACAAAGATAGATTTAAATTAAGTAACACTTTTTTTTTTTAATTATTTTCTTTGACTTATAATTGTTTATAAGATTAAGAGGTTACCAACTGCATCAAAAGTAGTGTGAATTATTGCATATTTGTGAGATCCTGTCACAGACATCTCTTAATTTTCTTTTGTTCATGGCAATTTTAATGATTCAATCTTTAACAATAATTAAAAAAATAAATCAACACGAAACGAATTGAGTCGTCCCATGATCCGTCGTCCACTTCTTACCATTGATTCTGATCGACGTTAAATTTGACCATTGAAAATTTTCATCAACAGACGTTTCGTAAGAGGATATGGAACGTTGTCGTTCTTTCGCTAGTTTCTTGACTTATCAAGATATATACATAATTTGCTGCATCCTGAATTAGGCAATTTTGGTTCTAAACCAATTGATTTTCATTTAGGACGAAAACTGTAAAAAAATTGAACAATTTTAGTAAAATTATCACTCTTATTTAGAGAGGACGAAGACTGTAAATTCCGCTTCACTCATATCTTGAATTATGTGATTAAAACATGGGGATGGGTGTAGGGTAGCCTTTTGAATTCAACTGCCGTAGTATATATATAGGAGATTATTAGAACTAGGGTTATCAAAAACATTTATGAAATTAATTGATTTTCAATCTACTGCAGCATCCATTAGTTGATTGTCCATCTAGCAATCTAGGATTTTTATTTTTATTTTTTTTGTATATTAAATAGAATAGAAAATGTAATATGATCATTTGTAATAAAAAATTTAATCTGACGGTAAAATGTTTAACAGGGACTCACTCATCTAGAGCTCCCATTAAGCAGTAGAAACCCTAATTTTGCTCGTCTATATATATATGAATCAATAAAATTAATATATAATTAGGTGGCTCAAGTGATATAATATTGCATTAGTAGAACTTTTACTCGTTGATCGTGAAAATTTGACCTCGTAATTATAATTTTTTGATATGTTAATTAGTTCTGTAATTTATTAATCTAGTAATTTAATTATGTATGTTTTTACTTTTCGCGATTACAAGATAAAATTGGCCAAAACTTTATAGTCGGAAATCGGGAAAAGTAAAAATATACGGGATTAAATTATTACCCTAATAAGTTATCGCACCAAATACCAAATAGCAAAAATTACAGGACTAGAATTATATATAATTAAACCAGTTATTGTAGGGTGGTGGTAATTTTGATCATATCCAATTGAGGACTGTAATTGCAATGAAGAAAATGCACGTTTAGTCCAAATATCACTTAAAAAACTTAATTGGATGGATATTATCACGTGCCCTGCACACGATCTAGTCCATTACTTTGGGCGTTTTATTTTATTTTGGTTACTTTTGCCGACATGGAATGAGGAACCTAAGGCCGAAAAATAATTTTGGTCGTATAACTATATGAATGGCATGTCTAGTCTTGATGTCACTAGGGAAAAAAAATTAGCAAAAGTATCCGAAAAGTTCGGAAAAATTAAAAATCCACAAATTAATAATACATTAGCAAAAGTATTCGAAAAATTAAAAATTCCCAAATTAATAATACATTAGCAAAAGTATCCAAAAAATTAAAAATCCCCAAATTAAAGCGAGTCGCGTACCAAGCATGTGCCTATTTCCAGCAAAATTTGGATTAAATGGCTAATTTTCTAATAATTATAGTTTTCAATTGCAAATTCAAAATTGAAGAGGACCATAAGTCTCGCCCTCCTATGGTTATAGGACAGAAATTACGGGCTTATTATTTTTAACAAAAAATATGTATTTTTAATTTTGTATAGGTTTTCATGTGAAATTAGAATGTGTATCGATTAATTAATAAAATCGTATTTTGTATTAAATTATGGGATCAGATTAATATATTTTTAATAAGAATACGTATAAATAAATATACTTTTACTTAATTATTATTTTAGAATTTTGAATGAGAGTTAAAAAGATGTTAATTTTTTAAATTTATATATCCTTAATAATAATAAAAAATACATTTGCTATAATAATGATGTCAAGGCTGCTATTTCTTTTCAACTGACAATTAAGTCATAGCACGTAAATGGGCTTTCATCTTTTAAACTGGGCCGCGAAGTCTAATATGCCTTAATAAACAGCCCAATAGTTACCTAAAACCTAAAGGCTCAATTGACCTAATTATATACTCAGAAAAATTATTATTGAAAAACTATTTTGGATTTTAAATTTTAGTGCTGAAAAAATTTTTAAAAAAAAAGAATTAAACAATTTTATAATTGATTAATACTTTTAATTTTCGTTTCTCACTATAATTTAAGTTCATCAGAAATTTCAGAAAAAATAATATTGAAAATTGGGAATGTTTGTGAGAGAAGTGAAAGTATGAAAAAATTAAATTTGGATTGTTGGAGTGTAAATGCTCAAATAAATATTTTAAAATATTTAAAATTTCACTTTTATCAATAAGCTACAAAAATTGATGTAAATGATTTAGGGATTATTAATTTTTAATTTTTGTTTATTTTCAATAAAAGATTTAGGGATGTTTACACTTCCTTTCCATGAGTTTTGGTGTTATTAGACGCAAATCTTTTGTAGTTCGAAAATTTTAAATTTGACAAACTATGTTTTTGGTTCTTTTTAGTTCGTTAGCACTTTTGGTCCCGTAATTTACTTCGTGTACACATTTATTCTTCTTTTTTTTACGAATTTAGTTATGAACATCTCACATTTAGTACTTCTTTGACAAATTTAATCACGTATTGACAATTTTGATCCACTTCACACAGTAATAATATCATTTTTATCCTGTAATTATGAGTGATTAGAACCCAAAATTATCAATACGGAACTAAATTTATTCAAGAAAGACCAAACATGAGATATTTAGGACTAAATTAGTTAAAAATAAAAAAAAACTATATAAATAGAATAAATTACAGAATCAAAAGTATTAATAATTCAAAGTTACATAACCAAAAATATAATTTTAACATTAAATTTTATATCTATAAGGTTCGCTTCTATCTAATAAAAATTACATGCCATGCCCATACCAATGCCCATGCCCAATTCCTTGGATCCAACCTACTTAAATATTGAATGTGAAAAGATTGGTTAATGAAAATTCACTGATTTCTGACTCCACCCTAAAGCCCAATATTGGAAACCCTTGTCACTTTACTTCCACGCGCTTTTTAGTGCGTTACCCCACTCTTCTTTGCCAAATTTCAGATCCACCTCCAAATTATGTCATGTCACTAGCTCTATAAAATTTATTTTAGTCTTCGATATTTAAATTTAAATTTAATATATTATTTTTTTTAAATTCACTGTAATTTTTTTTTGTTTAAATATTTTTACTATTTTTTATTTAATTTTTTTCTCTAATTTATTTATTCGAGTGCTCCTCTATTTTATTAATTCAAATTCATTAAATTCATAATAATTATATTTATATGTCACTGATCAAGGTATTATTTAATTATACATACTCTTAATTTCTCATAAAATTAGAATATGCATTACGAAAAATATAAAAATAAAATGTAAAATTAAGGTTGTCTTAGATCTAAGTTCTTAACCAAAATAAATGGTCTAAAAAAATATATATATATACTAATATAAAAAGAAAATCCTTCACACTCATAAACGGAGTTAATGACACCACTGAATCAATTTTTTGTGAAGTCAAAATTATTTTTCATGATAAAATAACTAACGTATTCAACTTTTCAAATTTTCCATTAACTGATAAATTATTATTTCTTTCTTTTTATTAATATAATGCATTGGTTTATATATTTTACTATGATCCATAATATATTTTAAAATATAAAAATTATTTATTATATGCACATAGGAACAATATAGCACAAAGACTAATATATTAAAAAAAAAAAAACTAAACGTGTAGGACAACCTAAACGCTTGTCCAATACCAATTCTTTATATATATTTCCGAATATATAAATAATGTATTCGATACATTTTTAATGCAAGTTTACATTATATCCGTATTCAATACGTGTTCGATATTATATTAGATAATTTTTTAATTTATTGGGGTTTAGAAAAATCGATACCCTACGCATAATTATCAACAGTCCCAACTCTTGCAACAAGGGAATAAATACATACATACATACATACATACATATGACTAATAAGACAATTTACCTTAAATGGGTAAGTTGACTTTAAGACAACGTTTGTATCATCAATATTTGTGTCTGTTTCGGAAACTTTCTTTTATATATATCAACAATGGATTCAGCCACGAATTAAGCAGCAAGTTGCAGACGTAATCAGAAAGGAAAAAAGGTGAAATCCCAACCATCTCAACACGGTCGTAGATATGTGTAGCTTGTTTCCACTATCATACCTTCCTCTCCTACCTTTTTTTCTTTTATTCTTAATTATTTTTATTTTTCTAAATTTTATCACATAAAGTTACGGAATAATTACACCCCTCCTCTCTTGAGGTTTGGTGCCATCATATATGAATCTAATGTGATTTGAAAAATTATATCTACTTCTGAAATCTGCTATTGCCTAACAAATAAGTCTATTTGTTAGTCAAATTCACTGAATTTGCTTATATTAACAGAAAAATTGAACGAGAATTAATATTTTACGCTGGATTGATTTATTACTTATTTATTGTATGTCAAATAATTTTTTTCAAACTAAATTATATTTATAACGATGAAAATATATCTCATCACATGTATTAATGCTTGAAAATATATAAGGGTAATTTAGTTATAAAAATTTTTATTTGACCTATAATACTAAGTCAGTATTAAGTCAATCGTAAATATAATTTTTTTTATGTATTTGTTAATATCAGCAAATTCAGTGAATTTTGATCAATAGAGTGACTTATTTGTTAGATGGAAACAAAACATCAAGAGTATTAGATATAATTTTCCATAGCATATGAAGCTCACGTATAATTACACCATATTTCGAAAAATATATATATAACTATCCTTAATTTTATTTATTTTAAAATGAAATAAAATTTTAAAAATATTAAAAATAATGTTTTAAATTATAAAAAGTATACATCTAATTAAGTGGTGGGGGAGAGCGCGTGGAGAGGAAGGAAGGGGGCAGACGGAGACAAAAAGGTACGGCGGAGGAAATCGCGGGATATATGCAGGCGGTGGTGACCTTCTCCCTCTCCTTTTCTCCTCACACACACACACACCCACACCTAGAGAGAAGGGGCAACGGTGGGCTCGAGACGCGCCTCGTCATTCGTGTCCCAATCTCTCTCTCTCTCTCTCTTACTTTCTCTCTCTAGGCCTCATTCACTAGATCTCCGCTGTAACCCACACTTTCCCTTTTCACCCCCATCTACACGCATACGCTCACACACTTCCTCGTCGATGCGTCGCCCCACGCTCCTTCTTTCTCACTTTTAGGGCTTCTTCTCCATACTTTTACTAATACGTGGGTATTGATTTATTTAGTAATTATAGATTAATTATAAATATTTAATATCAATAATAAACATATATTAATAATTAAAATTAGTAATATAATTATAATTAAATCATTAAAAAAATTAAAAAATTAAATTATTTTTCAATTCGAATATTGTAGCCTCATCGATATTTTATTAAACTAGGGTTTTAGTCAACTCAAAAAAAGTTTATATATTTAGAGAGAAGATGTAATGTGCTTAATGAAATATAAATAAATGTGTTATTAATAATGGGATGTTTGACTAAGTTTCTTCAAATGTTTTATTCAAAAAAAATTGTACCTCTTATATAGCTAGACCATTTTGTACAATTAAGATTAATTGTGTTTGGCTAATAAAATATTTTAAAAATGTAAAGATATTGAATTTTATGTTAAAAATAAATTCTTAAAGTGTTGCTATAAATAAAATATCAAAGTAGTTTATATAATAAGCTCTGGATATTATAATAATTACTAAAAAAATCGAATAGGTCATCAAATTATTAGAATCTAAAATTATAAAAATAGATATTTTATTGTATGGGAAAAAAACGTCCAAATTTTTTGTCTATTGAATATATAAAATGGGTCTAGTTTACTTTTTTTTAAAGAGCTTAAAGATCATAAATATTTTATTTTGAACTGATAAATTCTCCAAAAAAATAACTATCAAATAATTTTATTGATATTATAAGCTTTCAATCATTTCATAAGATGTTTTTGAAGACCCTCTAAGTATAAAATCAATATTATTAGGTCAAATGAATGGATGGTTCATTTTATGTCAAATAGTTGTAGGTTCAATTTCTTTTATAAACGTAAAACTACGATGATGGAATATATATATAAGTACCATTTAAGTAATCAACTATGGATTTTATTTTTTTTAATTTTTTGGTGGGTGAGGGCAGAGAATGTCTTGAATTGTGGTGGTAGTTCGTATGAAAACGAATTAAACTTTTTGTTATAATAAAAATTAAATGATTTTCTTGAAATATTTAGGAATTAGGATTAAAAAATGCTCACAATGTTAACTATAAGGATTTGTTTTTAAATATTATATATATATATGTATATTCCCTTACATTTTTTATTTAGACTATGATCTATTTGGGAAAGGAAAGTGATCCGCACGAGGGGGAGATGGCGAGTGTGGGGAGTGAGAGAGGACAGAGATAGGGTGCATGTGGGTGCATGTAGGAGATCAGATTTGGGGAATTGGGAGACAAACAAACTGTAGACACAGAAACGTCTCTTCCACCGCCGCTTTCTTTCTTTCTTTCTTTCTTTCTTTCTTTCTTTCTTTCTCTCTCAGAAACTTTAATTCCATGCACATACTCCCACTGCACCATTGTACTCCGTGCATTCTGAAAAGTACATTCCCTTGCCTTCGCACCCTTTATTCTATTTTAATACAATTATTATTTAATTGGCTTGTATCTTATATGTCCTACCTCTTATAAAATATTTATTTAAAAAATAAACCTTAAAATATTTGTATAAATAAAATGTTAATATTTGATATAATAAGCCCCTTATATAACTCTAACTATAAAAAAATCATTAAAATTTAAAATTATATAAATAAATATTTTGCTTTGCAGGGAAGCAACAATTATAGAAAAGTAATGTTTAATGAAAATAGTTTAAAATAATCTCATAAAATATGATGGGTTAAATTTATTTTTTTTACATAAGAGCTTATACGATTTTATAAATTTTGTAAAAAAAATTATAATTTTAAAAAGCTGATAAATTTGGGCCTATATTTGGATCGATAGATTCGAACTTGTACATATCAAATCCTCGATAATATTTTCTTTAGATAATTACAAATTCAGAAGATTTTAAAATCTTTCAACTATGAATTTGAATTACGTTTTGCTGAACATTATAAGTTTTTAAAATTTTATAATATAAAATCATTGAATTTTTTTGTTCCCAAATATTTATTTCAAATTCAAATTTCATAGATGCAGACATACACTCTAAATTTAATTGAGATAAAAGAAAAATGCAATAATGATAAGGGTTCCACCAAATGCGGAGAGCTCAGGTGGACCGGCTAATGGCCGTTTGGGGGGAAGCGACACTTGTCCTTACTTGCAACCCCTCTCCCCACTATAATTACCTTCTAAATAAATTTATGATTAATTAAAATTTACAAAATTTATTAATATTAATAAAATAAAAATTTATACCTTTTGATCTTATAGGACGTGGATTGCTGCACTTTTAATCATATATGATCAATTAGAGATAAATATAAATTTTTATTTATATTTTCGTTAAAAATCAATATATTCACTGAATTTTAACTAATTGATGTATCTATTTATTGGACGAAAATAAATATCAAGGGTACTGAATATTTTTTTCAAACCATATGGGACTTGCGTATAATTACATCAACCTCAAATAAAGTATGTGTAATTATACAAAAAAATCATTTAACGTTACACATATAAAGGTTACTCCATCTAAAGGCTAAAACTGATAGAAAAAAATTATTTAATATTAACTAATTATTGTCGCACGCAGTTCCGTGAATATAAAGAAAGAATTTTCATGTGAGTGATTTTTTTTTTAAAAAAGAAACTTATGAAAATAATAAATTATAATTATAAATTGTATTAAATATGGATAACTAAGGTGACAGAGAAATATAAAGTAGTGGATGGTTAAGAAAAAAAAATATAATTGTAAGATTATTAAAAAAATATTGAAATTACTAATTTGGTCAATTGTTTTTTAAGGGGATGAAATAAAATAAAGGGTAAATTTGGATAATCATAAATTGGTACAACAGAAAGTTTTCTTTTCTAATAGTTTAGATACTTTATCGTGCCCCATTTCATTGTATGCGAATTTATAAATGGGTGACAACGAGATTCGAACCCAAAACTTCTAATTTTGGTCTAGGCTCTGATGATAATATTAAACGATCATTTCATTTAAAAGTTTCAACAATTAGAGAAAAAAATTATTTAATATTAATATTTGAACCGATAATTATGAAATTAATTAACAATAAATGATTGGAGAGATGGGCAAATGTGATGAATGCTGCGTATTCATTATCAAGAGATGTTTCCCAGTGCCAGCCCAAGTTTTGCTCAATTACTCATGTGATAATGCAATGACGTTGTTGTGTCAATTAATTCTAAAGTTATTTTTATCAGATAAATTATTATAATTAATTACAAATAATTAACAGTGCTAATTAATTGCATTCAGCCATAATCACAACCACCTTAATTGTTTAGGTGTTCCTTTCTTTAATTTGTTCCCATTTAGTTACAAATTCCGTCAAAAATTTCCGATCGTTTTCAGGATTCTAAATTTAAAAAAACGATCATATAAATTCCGATGACGTGTTTTTGAAGGCTCATTTTACAATAATGGATTTGGCCGAAAAGCTGCTCAATTCTCTTTTATTGCGTGTTTATTTTACTAGGCGATGGACTGAGTTTATCGAACTAATACGATGATGTCATTAACCATCGTTTGTCAATACAATTTTTTTTTTTAATTTTATGTTAGCATAGATAGATTGGTAGAATATAGGTCCTAATATGTTGTTTGGGAGTAGGAGTAGATTATTATATAAGCATAAGGGTAGGCAATTAAGGTTGTCTCCACATAGTGATGATGAGGGAGATCATGTTAAGACAATGGGCATTATGGCTGTAATCACCACTTGTTTCCCCATCATTTCTCTCTCTCTCTCTCTTCCTTTTTCACCATTGCCTTTTCATTTATTTCAATAATGATAAATTATAATAATTGTTTTTATTTTTAAATAATTTAATATTTTAAAAAATCGCGTGCGAATCACATAGTCATTAGCTTTTTAAAACGAAAGGAAACGGTTACATAATTTACAGACGATTTTCTCTGTTGATTTTGTACTAAAATTTGGTAAGATGACTGAAAGCGATAATTTTTCAAAGTTATGGGACTGTTTTCGGAAATTTCATAAATAATGAGACTGAAATTATATTAAATTTAAATTATGGGAGAAAAATGTAATTTTTTTCCCTATGGGATAACACTTAAAAAGGTAATGGTAGAAGATTTAAAGGCAATAAATTGTGAATTAATTGGCTCGATTTCAATTGCATTATCTACACTTCAACCCCTCTTTATGCAGCTTCCCTCATTATTTCATATAATTAAATGAATGCATTTATTATTATTTCCACGTGGCAATATCAATGGCAAATGGAAAAATAATATAATATGAAAAATAGCACCTAAGAAAGTGCATATTACAAATAAACCCCATTACAGTTGGGCTATTATATATTTTTATTTATTGCAAAACCAACCCACTAAGTTTGATAAATTACTAAGAAAAAACCAAAAACTATATATATAAATATATATAGTAAGACATTTATATTAATGTAAAAAAGAAAGTCACTTGTGAGAATAATCGATTAAATGTGACACCAAAACATCGAATTTATAATTCAAATTATATTTTTAAATGATTGTATCAATATAATGACTTATATATTTATTTTGAATGGTTTGTGGCGTTTTTAAATAAATATTATACTGTCGCGCTTATCCTCTATATATTTTAACTCGTATTCATTATTTACTTTGCTTTTGACTATGCATTGATTTTTTTTTTAATAAAAGTTTACGTCACATTTTCAAATTATATGCACGCAAGTTCTACGTGCCACACAGTTAGTTAATTAATACAAGGAGAAACACTAATGTGAAGTGGTTGTTGGCTGGGTGGATGCATCATGACATGTAGTTATGCTTCATGTTCATGTTTAAATAAGATATGGATATAGGTTGATGTAATGATCTAACATGTACTTAAATAATGTGTACACAATATGATATAATTTGTTAATTATTAGGATTAAAAATAAAATATTATGATGAATATTAATTTAATTATAGTTGCATGATAGCTATTATTAGTATTTTTACAAATTATGTTAAAATATTTGTCATAATTAATAAATCCATGACAATATATTTTGATTACAGTGAAAATTGTGAAAAATGTTCATTAGCTAATCGCCAAAATTTAAGATATTCTATCGATTTTGTTTGACTATAACAGTTGTAAGAATTACCATATTATGAATATTGTTTTGAACATAGAAGTATCGTGAGACCAATGTAATATAAGTAGACTGATATTTATACATTTAATTAAGAAATATACAAAAATAAATTATTGGTATACCTCTTGATCTATAATTTATGTATACAAATATACCATTTACATAATTATAGAAATTACTCCTGACAATAAAAAAAAAAATATATAATATGTGCAATGATGCTGATATTTTGAGAGGTGTATATGTAATTCTATAGAAAATCTGGGTAATTTATGTAAAAATGATGTTGATATTTTTGGGTAGGTGTTTATGTAATTATAATTCAAAAGGTAAGAGTAATTTGTGTAAATACGCAATACGTTAGGAGGTGTAAATATAATTATTCTTGTTTCACGTGTAATAAAATTTATGGTATTATTATTTATTTATTTTATTTTTTTATGTTTGTGCATTGCATTATACAAATAAGTTTGTGCAAGTGTTGTTTGGAGAAAAATTAATGATGATTATTACATGACATCTCCATTTGGTTTAAGGCTGGTGGGGAGGTGATGGTCATAAATAATTTTTATTTTACAAGTTTAGACTTTTAAATCAGGTAAAATTACTGCCCAAAACAAAAATTATTCCTAAAACAAATAGGTTTCAAAAAATAACAATAAATCAATATTATCAACCAGGATCGAGTAAATTAATATAAAAGTTTAAATTTCAACTATATTTAATCATCATTTACCATAATCTGAACTATTACGAAAGTGTTTACTATTATTCTAGTCATGCTTTAACTTCGATTGCTGAAATAACGGTTAATAGTTATCGCTTAATTGTAGCTAATGATATTTTATCATGATTTTTTATTTTTGACGGTGGTAATTCATCTTAACAAAAAAAATCTTAATTTTCTTGTAATAAGGGGTGAAAAATATTTTTATTTTTTTAATTATTTTTTAGGATAATTATACTCCCTACCTCTATGTTTGGTGTAATTATGCACAGACTTTCTGTGGTTTGAAAAATTATATCTAACCCCCATGATGTTTTCTTTCATCTAACAATTAGTCCACTAAGATTTGAAAAAATTTATTTTACATGCAATAAGTCGGTAATAAGGAAATTAGGAATTATTCTAATTTTTTTTCTAGAATCTTAAACAAACGTCCAATAGGGTAGGTAGAGAGGGGTGGAAAATAAATTCTTGAAATATTTAAAAAAATAATGAAAAAATAATATATATGGAAATAGATGAGGCGTCCAATGGCAGCAAAAAGTTGCTTTATCCTTAAATACTTATTGTTTTTAGTTACAATAATTAATTCTGTTTTATTTTTTGTTTTAAAATTGTTATTATTTTTCAATTGGGAAAAGGGAAAAAAAAAGGAGTTTCGCATGTGACTTTAGGGCTTCGAAAATGTTAGAAAACCTACAAAAACAAAGGCCCCTCTCTCTCTCTCTCTCACATACACACACACTTTTGCTTTCTTTCTCTCTCCAATAATCACGAAACCATAATCTGTGTGAGAGGAGAGGTAGAGGGGAACCCACCTCGTTTCTTCACTTTCTGAGCACACAGATGCGAAGAAATAGCAAAGGCGAAGAATTGAAGAAGTGTTCTTGATGATGGAGAGAGAAGAAGTAGAACAAGGGATATCTTTTTACCTGCAATAACACTCCCACGAACCAAGAACCACTCATATATCATCATGGAGATCGTACTGTGCTTTGTGTGTGTTTTCTTTTTCTGTTTGTAGGGGTCTCCCTTCAGGCTTCAACTCTCTCTCTCTCTCTCTCTACGGTTGTGGTGTGAAAGAGTAGTAGTGGCATGGGAAGTTCACAAGTCCCTCTCTCAGACAAACTTTTTTCATCAAAAAAGCCAAAGAGACACAGTAGCAGTAAGTAGCAGTAACATATGGAGTGGAAGCTCAGCAGATAGATAGAAGAAGACGACCCCATCACCAGCAGTAATTGCTACTTACAGCATCCCTGCCCCCCTCTTTTATTCTCTCTCTATACATCCATCTCTATCTTTATTTCTCTCTCTCTCTCTCTTTGTCTCTAAATCTTCTTCTGTTCTGAAGAATTTCAGACACCCGGCCCACTTTCTTTTTTTCTTTTCTTTTTGTTGTTTTTCATCCAGACAGTAATTAACGACTCCCTCGTAGATTCTTCAAGATTTGGGGAAAAAAAGGTCCGTTCTTGCACTTGATAGAGACTTACATGAGTTTTGTACCTATCTGTATATATCGATCTTTGTTTGTGTTGTGAAGACGTATAAATTAAGGAAGAAGATAGATATATATATATATCAAGAATTCAGACAGAATCAGCAGTTGTGGCTACTACTCGGAGGCTGCCTTCTGATTCTGGCGCCTTTGCTGATTGGGTGGCGTCCTCGTCATCCTCAGCTGGAGACCTCTCGTTGGGTTTCAATGCCGGCCCGACTGCCGCCGCCGCTGCCAACTCCAGCGCAGCGGCCGCTGGGGGGATGTGGGCCTCCCCCGCCGGCACCACTCAACTGTGGCCTTCCCCCGGAATTCTTCTTTGTAGCTCCGGCGTCATCTTTCCAGCACCATCATTCGGAGGCTGCCGCTGGAGCGGCCACCACGATCAACTTCGATCCTCATTCACTCAATGCCTCCAACGCCATCGGCGTTGGGGTTGGCGTGATACCTCTCCTCACTGCCACCCCTTGTCTCGCGCAGTCAGGTATTGGTGGCTCCGGTGGTGGTAGTGGTGCTGCAGCAGATGATGACGTTCTGAACAACTCCCGCCACCGTGGCGGCGGCGGCATGCAGCTGTGGCAACACCAGCAGGGACAGAATTCTCCGGCTAATTACTTGAAGAAACCCATGGTTGTTGATCACACAAATCTTCTCCAAAGTGGGAACGGCGGAGGCAGTACTTCCGGTGGTATTGGAGGTTCTTCATCCATGGGAGCAACCACTTGTCAAGATTGCGGAAACCAAGCCAAGAAAGACTGTTCCCACAGGAGATGCAGAACCTGCTGTAGAAGTAGAGGCTATGATTGTACCACGCACGTCAAAAGCACTTGGGTCCCCGCCGCACGCCGCCGCGAGCGGCAGCTCATGGCCACCAATACAGCCACGGCGGGTTCTTCACAGTCTACTTCCGGCGCCAAGAAACCCAGACTCAGCGGCGCATCTCAAACTACTTCTCATACTTCTACCTCCAACACCACCCCGCCAAGAAGCTTCGACACCAGCTCTAGCCATCAAAGTACAATCTTTTCCAAATCTCAAACCCCTCCAGTGTATTAAATTCCGGGTTATGTGACCTAATTTTCCTTAGAAATATAACGTGGGTTTTGCTTGATATGTTTACAGATGCAAGTTTCAAAGAATCACTGCCAGGCCAAGTCCGCGCGCCGGCAGTCTTCAAGTGTGTAAGAGTAACCGCGCTCGACGACGGCGAGGACGAGTATGCATATCAGGCAGTAGTCAGAATAGGCGGCCATGTTTTCAAAGGTTTCCTATACGATCAAGGGTTTGAAGGTAATAGAGGCGACGGTTTTCCAAACATATCCGAATTGCACTTGGGTGGCAGCGGCAGCGGCGGCGGTGGTGGTGGAGGAACTGGTGGCGGAAGAAACGGAGCCGCCTCCTCGTCACCTCCAGTTCTTGATCCATCTGATATGTACGCCTCCTCGGGCGGCGGGTTGCTTGCAGGATCAACTTATGGTAACCCAATAAACTGATTTTCTTGGTAAGGTTGATCAAGAGTGATGAAGTAATATTGAAATGACATTTGCCCTCTTTCAAATTACTATCTTTGATCACTGTTGGTAATTATTCTTGTTCTAGATTTGGTTTTCAGCTCTTGCCTCTAGGCACCACCCTTAATGCCTTAGTCATTCCAAGAAGAGTATCATCATCTGTCAAGAAAAAGATAACTCTCTCTTTTCTTACAGTAATTATATTTGGACATATTGTCTATATATATGTATGCTGTATCACACATTTGCAAGAGTACAATGTGTGCATAATAAGTTCACTTCTCAGAATTTTACGACTTCAAATGTATGAAGTTACTATAATGTGCTACTAGCTTGTCGTCCTTCTTATGACGAATTTTTATCGTTATTACACCAATCTTGTTAATTATATATGTACTACTTAAGCTGTCTGTACATGTGCCACGCATCTTCTCCCTGTGTTTTTAAGGTTTTTCATCTTGTCAGCTCATGAACGACTATCTCATCTAAACGCTTAAGCCGTTAAAGAAGAGAATCAATTTAACTTTAACATCCCCAACAATGCATTATCTCATGTGAATTCATGACATTGTTAGTCTTCATGTAATAGAGAGAGCATTCCCATCACAAGTGTTGTTGGCTTGTCATGGTCATTAATTGTACACTAATTACACGATACGTGTAATAATTTCTTGCTAAGTGAGTAACTCGAGTCCGGCCAAAGAGTCAGAATTTTCTTGTAATGGTCATATAGAAGTGGAAGCTTGAGCAAGGTATGAGTTAATATGTTACTACTTTAGACTTTCGTTTGTTGCGATGTCGCCATCGTACGTATATTGTTGGGGAATTAAGAGCAGTGATTGGATTTTCACTTTCGGCACTCTTTAGTGCTATTTGATGATTGCGTTTTAATTACATTCACTTATTGAGCTTCCGACTTATAATGCGCGTGTTTTAGTTTTTTTTCCGCTTTCCCTTTTGTTTAAACATAATTGTTTGCATGAAATTGTGCTTTTTTCACTGCATTATGTCTTATAAATGCTCAAATTTTGAATATTATACTATGAAATGTTATTGACTTTGAGCACTTTTGATGGCTTTTAATGAAAGTCTAGCTACATTTTTCTCATGGCATTATTCTACAATTCTTTATTCCTTGTGGATTAGGTCTATGTCCAATTTGAATTCCGATGTGGGCTTTTCAAGGAAAGTTTTATAGTCCGAACCGAGTTGAGTTGCACTCAGCTATTTTATCATGTAATTGGTGTACAGTTTCAACAGACTAACTGCATTAATAATGCTGCAGTATTTCTTGTTATATGGTCTTGCGAGTGTGCCTATATTTGATTTCTGAATAATGAGGCCTTGCTCGAGCTGTAAATGGTGCGTTTGAGGGTGTTTATTTTTTAATTTGGAGTTATCGATATATTTAGATACGAATGTACTGAATAATGTATGGAATAGCATGTTTTCATAAGAAAACAATGGTGGAATATTTCTTGCAATATGGGAGGTGGACAGGACAAATGGGGTAGTGTGGAGAGTTTGACATGTAGTGTAAGGACAGAAGATTGTGTGCGGGAATTACGCAGCAGTGCTGACTCCTGTGGCCGTGGATTCAATTATATATATAATTTGCTGCAATTAATTGACCTTTTTCCGCCGCTGCCATTGCGTTTCTCATCATCATGTGCATTGTGCTGTCTGCTTTTTTAATGTCTGCAAACAGAAAAATAATTGAATTTTACGGGAATTTTAGCTCGAATTCCGTCCGATCTGAAAAAATTACATGAGAAGTGCAGTGCAATATATTTGTGGTATGATTGATGTATAATTTAAAAAAAAAATGATCAATTACATAACAAGTGTATCTTGGTCGTTGTATGATTGGTTTAAATTCTGTCATCTGATTTGAACACACTCGCATGCTCACTGGAAGCCACTTTCCTCTTGTCTACGTTTTCTTCTGTTTTCTATGATTTTGTTGTACGAAACCTTATCTTTCGGCTATAACATACAAAACATGTTCTTGTCTTTGTGCATCAAAATTCACATTTTTATTTAAGCACATTGGCTTTTTTTTTTAAAAAAAAAATATTTCTATATCTTATTTGTCTTTTGTTTTAAGGTTATTTATACTTAGATTTTTTCTAAAAATATTAAATTATATTTTTTTCTAAAAATATTTTAAAATTACACCTACACTACTTCTAATATTTTAAAATTACACTTACACTCCCTCTGAAAATTCTCGATTTATACCTTACTTTCCTGTGAAGTTTGGATGGAAAATGATGATGTAAACAAAAAAAATATATATATCTTGTCTTTTATTTAATATTTTTATGTATTTTATGAAGGTAAATAATATATATAAATATTGTGTGAGGTTAATATTATTATATTTTCTTCTTTTATAATATAAAATTATTACATGAAAATATTAAATGAGTGCTAAATTAGCTAATGTTAGTATTTTCGGTTTAAATACTAACAAAAAGTCAAGTTAAACTTTGAATTTTAAAGGGGGTGTAAGTTTAATTTTAAACATTTTTTGAAAAAAAGTGTAGTTCCGGTAGAGAGGGTCTTAGTGTAATTAACATTTTATTTTATATACTATAAAAATGATTTAATAGCTAAAATTATATTTTAAATAATTTACTGCTAAATATGGTGTTCAATATTGAGTCTTGGTTTGAGTATATATATATATATATATATTGTGAATATTAGTTGTAGGATTTCACTTTAATTTGCATTTTAATCTTTATACTTAATAAAAATAGAATTAATGGTGTGTGGGTATTTTTTTCAATATTGATATTTTTAAAGCAATCAATATATTATTACAGTATTTAATATGTAGTACATTTATAGATTACTAAAATACATCTACATTCATAAAACTCGAATTTACGGCCTCTAGGAATTAAAAATTTCAATCTCATCATTCAAGCAAGAGATTATTGGTGAATCAATGGTGCCCATGTTTTGATTTTCTTTTTTTTTTTTGGGGGGGGGGGGGGGGGGGGGCTTTGGATCCCAGATTTTCTAAAAGTGTTCAATTTAAATAATTTCAAAGAAAATAATTAGGTAAAAATTTGGAAATTGTTTGGTAAATTAGTTGTTAATAAGTGGGAGTAAAGGGTTTGACAAAACTTATTTATTACTTTTGGACTTATTATAAAATATTGATAGACGCCCCTTAATATTTGGAGAAATAATTTTGAAAATGTCTAAATCAAAAGAATTATAAATTCAATAATTTATTTTACAAAATATTCTTCATAATAAGAAATGAAGTATTTAAATTGTTTTGTAATACAAATTATCCCTTTAAATCGAAAAGATTTACTGTTAGAGATTTGAAATCCTTAACTTTAATCGATAAATAAAATGTAGCGTTAGAGGGTGTTCGTGTGAGGTTATAAGTCTTTTAAACATCTTATAAAATATTTGAAAGTTTATAAGCTATAAAGCGTTTAATAATTTTTTTTGAAAGAGAGTTTATAAATTCTAAAAATAAAATGTCTAGAGTTTATAAGTCCTTTAAAAAAAAAAAAAAAGAGGAGTTGTAAACTTATTTCCGATATATTAACATATCTCTTTAAATTAATCATAAATTTATAATTACTAACATTTTATAAGCTTATTAATTTTATTTTTAGAATAAAATATAATATTTTATAAATTTTAAAAATATTTTATAAGAGATACGAGTTTATAAGATTTTTTAAATTATCTTAAACAAACACCTCCTTAAAAGGGTGTTTAGCTGAGCTTATAAATTTTGTAAAATTGTTTTGTAATTTTTTTTTAGATAAGAGGTTATAAAATTCTAAAATAAGATAGTTGTAATTATATATATATATATATATATATTTTAGAAAAATACTACACTTAAACCAATCTTTTTCTTGTAAGATATTTTGAGCTCGTTAATTGTTATCGAAATAATAGACAAACTAACATTCTCAAATTTTTAGTATTTTCACTTTTATCATTCATATAATTGACGTTTTTCTCCCTAAAGTAAAAATATATATTATATGATTTAAATTTAATATTTTGTTGGCTTTTTCGATCATTATTATGAAGACCTTGTTATGCTCAATACTCTAATATTTTGTAATAATACACCTTATTTATCAAAATACTTTAAGTGCATATTTTTAATATAAGATTTAACGTCTTCAAAATTTTGGTAAGATGTAAGAACTTATAAAATATTTTAAATAAATTCAGTCAAACAACATCTATATTATGTTGGTAATGAGGTTAATGAATATGATTCATACTGTTTGATATTTTTATATATTGTATTTAATTCCTAATGCAATTTTGCAACAATATAGTTCAGTATACATAATTATAATTAGGGTAAACGAATCATTTTTTTTAGATTTGACATAATTATAGACACAATTCTCATTATTTGAGAAGTTTCAAACACACCCCTTATTTTAATATTTGTTTAACAACGAGCTCATTCGGCAGGCTCCATTAGATTTTTATCTAAGATTTGTGGTGAATTGACCAAAATATCCGTTTGGATTATGAATTATAATCTTATACATATTTTAAAAATTTTTATAAATATTTTTATGACTAATATGCATTATGAATTATTTACTTTACTCACATTCAGACATTTTTACATTTTTTTAAACTTCTGTTAAAAAAAATAAATAAGTAATTTCTACCTCACATTATCGAGGTACTAAATAATTATTTTTCATTCAATGGGGTATTTGTAATTTTCAAACAATAGGAAGGTATTCGTAATTATATCAAATTTCAGAAAATGTAGCTGTAAATTATCTTTATTATATATATATATATATATATATATTTCTTTTTCCTTATAGTGTCTTTAAAACAAATATAGCTGGCACTTTGTGTTTGTGAATAGAATTAAAGGTCCACCATACCTATTATTTATTTGTCTCATTAAATTAATTATTGTAAATTTATGCTTCTCCTCTACCCCACTTTATTTTATTTGAATTGATGTGTATTTATTGTGCATTAAACATATTATATTTATTTTTTTGGAACTTGGATTCATTGTCACCATACAAAGGGTACAAAAACAAGTGGCGCTTGTGGATTATTGCTCACAAAATTTATTATTACAAAATAATTAATTACATCAAAATACTCTATTGTATTAACTATACCATAATTTCTTAATGAATAAAGTAATAAAGATAATAAATTATAAAAGTAAATCAATGCTCATATACTGTAAATCTTACTACAAGGGTAATATGAAAATAAAAGGCTTAACTGTAATTTTGGTTATGTTACAATATGTGAATTTTCTATAAAAATAAATATTGATAATTAAGAATAGTAGAATTTTTTTTTGGTATATTCGCCGGAAATTGATAATTAGTTTGGGAATTTTGGAATTTTTCGACGATCATGTTGATGTCGACTTCTTATAATTATAGAATCAAAATTATAACTAATCTTATTTAAATTATTGGGTTTGAATGTAAGGATGGGTTTTTATTGTGTCGATTCTGGTCGAATTTGGGGTGGGGACAGGCCAGCCTTGAATAGTATTTATAAATATATTTAATTAAAAATTTAATATTATTAATATGTATACTAAATAGATTATATTTCTAATATAATAATAATTTATTCATTTTTTATGTTAAGGAGCAATCGCTAATGATATTCCTTAATTGCAGATCACTTTTAGAATTTTTGAATATTTGGCCCAATTTTGATTATTGCCCAAATGACCCATATCTGCCTGCCCCAATTGTTTTCCAATGTGGAGTGCAATTGGGCGACAACGACTCTCCATCAATTGGGCTAAGATATTTGAATATCATATGTTTGAATAACACTCGAGATTCAGAGTTTGTCACTTTACTTTATTAATGTGGTCAATTCATAATACTTGATTTGATAAAAGTCAAGTCTGACGCACTGCCGCATTTGTGAGGGCTACAACGATTGAATTGAGTAATGTTTTAACGCACTTTGGCGAAATAAACAGTTCATAACCGGCCTACTTGATCTGGAGAATCTTGTACTTGACTTACAATTATTTTGCTGGAGAACGAGACTCATTTGATCTTGATTCTTGTGGAACAAAAATGAGATTAGACTGAATCTGCACAACCCCACCAATAATATCCATAACTGACTTGTTTTTGGTAATAGATGCACGTTCTCATATATAAATTCAGGTGCATGATACAAATATGTACTCCAGTGCATTTCTCAATCTAAATCATGATAAATATGTATTCGAACTTTCTCTTTAAATTCAAAGAGAATGTTCCTACATGAATTTCAGCAATAAGTTATTTTGATTCTGCATATTTATCATTTTAAACCTAAAAATAATTTTGAGGTGGAATATTTTACATCGGTTGAGTAGCTTTACTCTTAATAATTAATGACGTACATAATAAAATAAAGAGAAAAGCAAATAATCTTTTTTTTTAAATTTATTAAATAATTTAATTATAATTATATTATTAATTTCAATAATAAATAATTTATTAATAATTAATTACTATTATTAAAGTAAAATTAATAATCCTCTTCTCCTCCTCTACAATTTTACCCTGGCCCTAAGTAATTGCTTTGTGTGTGGCTTAGCCGCCACAACTCTTTGACCCATCCCAAAACAAAGTAAAACAAGAAACCCAATACGTACAATACTTGGAGCCGAAGGTACACTCTCCGGAGCACAACTATTTTTCATTCAAAGATGGGAAATAAGTCCGACAGTCTTGGCATATGCTCTTTCCTGTATTTATACGGTCCATAGCACCTTTCACATTGGCCCGCCCACCCCTTCTCCCTCCTCCCTCTCTGGAATCAGAATAATCCTCTAGAATCTATCCTCTTTTTCTCCTTTTTTTTTTTTTGCTTGAATTGTCTCTGTATTTACAGATATATAGATATCTGTAAATATATAGGATTTTAGAGTTTAGATTATTGCTGTACAGATTATAAGGAAAATCACCATGTCCTCAGCGCCTGAAATCGTTGGTCTGGAGCTCGTTCAGGGTCTTCAGGATCTCGCAATCCACGAACAGGTTCTTGCAGCTTGTTCTTGTTCCCGTTCTTGGTTGTTGCATTATGTAGCTCATTTGATCGTTTACGGTATATGGGTTCTCTTTGTGTGGCGACTATTTTTGGTTGATTTGGTTTGATGGGATCTGTTTATATGTTGAACCTTGGCGTTAGTTGAATGAAGAGTTGTCCAATTTGTTCCGAATGAGGAAAATGGATTCAATTCGTTTGTTGTTCGCAGTTCCGAAGTTGATTCCCTAAGTTGCTTTACTGAGTTCCAAATTAGAAGAGGGAAAATTGGGGGTTGGGGGGCAGGGTAAGAAAAGAACCGTTTTCTTCTGGAGTTTTTGCTACCCATTTCCCTGGAAATACTGTGATTAGCAATTAGTTATGTATGACTGCAATATGTAAAAACTGTGCGTATGTATAAGTATATACATTTATACCATCTTTTAACTGTTTTAAATGCTTTTATTTCTTTTGATTTTAGGAGTTTGTGTGATCTTTTTGGTTAATCTTCATAACGTTTCATAGTTACTTGGATATGTTTGTAAATAGACTGAGTTGAATGTCTATGCATTTCAGGCTGACATGAAGGAGAATTGTACAGAAGCAGTAGAGGAGATTAACCAAGGGGTGTGTGACACTAACAATATTAACATTAATAACCATCATGGCGTCTGTGCAATATGTTTGAATAAGATTGTGCTTCAAGAAACAGCCCTTGTAAAAGGTTGCGAGCATGGCTACTGGTTTGTCTGACTCTTTTTTATTTCCTGTAACTGTTTGTACAAATTGCATAATGAAGTTCAGTGTGAAGTTGCTTGTGAATCTCTCCTTCTATTTTGAAGGATGCGTCATAATATGTCGCATGACACTTGATTTGGGACTAAGATTGTGTTGTTCATCACATTGTTGCATGTGTATCGGTTGAAGCATGGAAATTTCTCTTGAGCTTGTATTTGTGATTTGTTTGGTGTGAGATTGGTGCTTTGGTAACCTCTTAAAGCTTGCATTTCCTTGTGAAAGACTTACTGAATGTGAATTGGTGAGTTCTTCAGTTGCCCATATTAAAGATGCTGCTTTAAACACTAATGACAATAAAAATGTTAGTTTCTAAGTAGGAAATTGGTTTTGGATTGAGGTCTTAGAATAAGGTGGAAATTAGGTAGTCCATGGAAAACAACTTATTTTGGATCTCTGTTCCTGCTTTTGCTTTTGTGTTAGCTTAACTGTTCATAATGAGCTTAACAGATTAGCTCTTTATACAATTCAAGTGGAAAGAAACTCTACTTTTGCTATCCAAGGCATTGATCCTGATCAGAATCGTCCAATTGACAAAGCTTAATTACTAGATGAAATTTCTTCGAGGTTTTATTTTATTATTACTATTTTGTATCATTTAGAAGGGTCAACATGTGCTGATTTGCTCCCATTGACTTGTTTCACATAAACTTTATGGTAAAACAGACTTTGTCTACTTATGCTTATTTCCCATCTTCACCTTTTTGTTTCTTTTCACAAAAAAGCCTGTTCATTTGTTTGCTCTAGAAATTAAAGGACGAATGAACAGAAATGATTATGAATTCAGTTGAAGATACTTATCATTCTTATCCTCACATCTAACTGTTGCAGCAATGTTTGTAGTTGCTGCATCTTTCTTCGCTGTTACTGTGGTCTTGGAATAGCATCTATAGCTTCCCTAACTAAATTTTTTATGTCGATTAAATGTGTAGTTTCATCCATTCATTTAGTATTCCAAACTGTAATATAGCTTTGGTTGCTATTTTACTAGAAATGACAACAGGGTGGGGGTAAAGTCCAGCCACAGTAATAAAGAAACATTGAAATAGAATATCTGGCTTCTGGCAACAGAAAGGGTAATTTATATATTTAGGAATGTAATAATCTATTGTGGATACGGGTTGGTGCAAATCTGGGATATAACATTTTTGCTGGTTACTGCTTTGGAAGTGAAAGCTTGTTCAATTATCTTTCGGCACTATGGCATGCCAATTCTGTTGCTGACGGTTTCACATATGTTTTGTTCAGTGTTACTTGCATCTTGCGCTGGGCGTCTTGCAAAAAGGAACCAACATGCCCTCAGTGTAAACATCCATTTGAGTTCCTCCCGCCCTTCTATTAGGGGACCTATTGTGATTGTTTGCACCGAAAGTTGCTTTAGGAAAATATAATTTGTGTGATCCTGTTACCAAATTTATCCTTGAAAACTGAATGTAGATTGTAATTGATCTGAGAGGATGGTTTAAGAAGTTAAGGTTTACCCCTGGATGTGTATTAGGCATTTCAAGATGAAGGAAGAAAGAATAAACTAACTGCATTTGAGAATAAGATCTTGTATAAACCAGGAGTTCTGACATTCCTACCGAATGTCCTTGATAGAAGGAATATTGTCATGTTATATGGAAATCTCCTGGTAATACGTCCCCTATATAGTGCATCCAGGCAGGGTGTAGCTCAGAGTGACACCTTGCTAAATATATGGATGCTTATGTTGTGTCTGAAGATACGGGAAATTGGCTTATACCTTTCATGGTCAAGAAAAACTGTGAGTTTGATCTGTTGATTAATGTCATCAAATCAGGCACAACGCTTTTAGGGAAAAAAATGAGTTGCAACAGGATATGATTATTAACAGACAGAAGCTTGTAGATTTTGAGATTATGTATTTTGTTTTGTTTCCATGTCTCAAGAATTGTTGCTCTTTTGAACAGCATCCATGATTATATGTTTGAGGAGAGCGTCTGCCTTCTTCTAAGAGCTGCATGGTTTAAACCTTTGGTTGAAGTGGAAAAAGAGGAGATGTTTGAAGTAGAAGAGTATGAGTATGACGATGAGGAAGACGATCTGGATGAGGTTTACTTAGGTAGTTCCCCAAGTCTCCGTATAGGTAATCGACGATGGGGAGACAACGGATACGTTAGGGCAGGAAGACAAGAAGCAAGGCCAATAGTTCGCCCTTCTGTCCTGGATGCAGGTGCTGGTCCATCCCATCAGCGTAAGAAGAAGGAGACTCCTGCTAAAGAACTAGTTGGCCGACGTGCAAAAAGGGCTTTGAAGCGTGAAGCAGCGGACAAGGCTGCTGCAGCAAAGCATCAACAACTCCTGGTGAGGTTGGGTCGTAAGTAGATCATTCTGCAGTGAAGAGAATTTCACAAAGCCTGGATCTAGGCAAATCTGTACAGTATTCCCTGCATTACTCAAATAAAGATACTAGATGTTGGATTACAAAAACACGGGCTGTCTCATGTTATTGCCCATTATCGTCCCCTCCTAGGTTTAGTATCTGTAGACTTAAGTACTGTATATTTTCTGCCTGTAAACTGGATGTAATGTTAGATTCCTGTCTAATCTCATTTTTCTATTAATGGGTTAGCCTCTGATATTTTGTAGTGTTATACAGTCGTAATTGTGATTTCGCCTACTTGGCTATTAGCATCAACAACAGAGAACCTCAGTGGAGAAGTCTACGTAAACACTTAGAATTACACCTTTTGAGTGGTGATCAAAGGTTCTAACATTATAGGACTTGGGCCATGACATAATTCTTTCAGAATGATATTACGGTTTCTTGCCGTGACATTGAGACATCAAGCGGCGTGCGAGCAAATAAACATTTGACATGCTGTCTTAGTGGGATGGATGAAATAAAAATCAGGGGTGTTGAGGCTTTGGAGAGCAGGGGAGAAAGAGTGGTGATGAATTATGAAGATGGGGCCTCTTATGGGGACCTCCATTGCCTCTAGTGGAGCAAGTTTTCATCGCAGGGAAAGTGGAATAAGCTGCATTGTCAAGCAAAGCAATTTCACCATCTCCACCAAACCACAATACTATCTAAACATCATCATTCCCTTTATTTCCTTTCTTTCTCACCTACTGCTGACTTCCACTTTCTACTTGCATAATCTTCTCTTCTCTCTCTCTCTTTCTCTCTCATACACACACACACAACACATAGTCACTCCAAATCCCACTTATTCCGTCCTTGTTTTTTCTTCAAAGTCACGTTGGTGTGTTTGTTGTTGAGAGTCTCTGTTAGAATTTGAAGTTGGTTGTCCTGATCGTTGTGATCTCTGCTGCTAGTCTCATCCAGGTGTCCTGAATCTGGACTAGAAGAACATGGATACCTTCGTTAAGGCAACTCGGTTTGTCTACAACCCGAATCCACAACCCGAGGATGCCTTTTCTGGTATTCTTGAAATCCATGTTCATCATGCCAGGAACATTCACAACATATGCATCTACGACAACCAGGATGTCTATGCAAAATTCTCTCTCACTTACAATCCCGACGAAATTCTCTCAACCAGGATCATCAACGGTGGGGGTAAGAACCCGGACTTCAACGAAGATATGATCATGAAAATCAACCAGGTAGATGCTGTCCTGAAATGTGAGATATGGATGCTGAGCAGAGCCAAGAACTACATGGATGATCAGCTTCTCGGATTTGCTCTGGTCCCGATTTCTTCTGTCTACGGTAAAGGAAAGGTGACCCAAGATTTCGATCTGTCATCAACTGACCTGTTCCACTCTCCAGCTGGTACCATCAAACTGTCACTTTCCCTGAATGCAAAACCTCCCCTCAACAATCCCCTGTCAGCTCCTTTTGCTGATTCAGTGGCTGATTCTGCTGCAACTCCTGAACTCCTGTTGGACAAAAAGATACCAGATGAGTATTCCAGGATAGAATTCCCTGACATGAATATAGTTAACCAAAACCAGCAGATGGTCTCAGAATACTTTGCGAAAAACGGGACCCTTTTGAGGCCGTGGCTGGAAAAGCCTGACGGCTCGTTTCTCCATCTTGGGGCTACACCAGATGTGCCTGTTGAAGACTATGAGATGGTCGGCAACTCCTCAGACGAGTACCGGGCTGACTCTGTATCTCCAGACGGGAGCATCCAAAACTCTGGTTTTCTCAGTTCCACCATGACAAGCTTGAGCGACGACCGGAATTCAGCCGATTCAATGGAGAAAAAGAGCCGTTTCTTCACAGATTTCTCCACGTCCCCTGATAACAATGCATCATCAGTCATTGCGGAAACTCCCACCTCAAAGAAGAAAAACGAGTCTCCGGAGGAAAACGAGCGGAATTTCTCAGGAAAAGAAGAGGAGAGCAAACAAGAACTGAGTAAAAATCCTGTGAGCTTAGTCAGAAACATCAAGCTGGAGGCCGAGGAATCGGTCATGCAACAACAGATAGTCGACATGTACATGAGGAGCATGCAGCAATTCACCGAGTCCCTGGCGAAAATGAAGCTCCCAATGGATCTGGATAAGCCTCATGGTGATAATGAGGGGGATGTAATTCAGAATCCAGACAAGAAAATGGAGATTGAGAAGAAGAAAAAGGATAATTCCAGGGTGTTTTATGGCAGCAGGGCCTTTTTCTAACACGGATTTGAGGTTGAAATTTCCAGGGAATTGCTTCAGTTGCCATTGTTAACATTTTAAGTTATGTTTGAGGTTGAAATTTCCAGGGAATTGCTTCAGTTGCCATTGTTAACATTTTAAGTTATGTTTGAGTGATTTTCAACCTTTGATCTGTAGAATAACTGAAATAAGAACTGCTTTAGTCATCCATAGACATCCCTAACAACAAAAGATGTTCTTGAAATATCCAATGATTGTTTGTCCATGTTAGTTTGCTACACATGGAACTGGTTGCATTTTGATTACTGTGGTTGTTACCACACGTACAAAAGCGGATCGGGTTTTCTGTTGCAAAGTCTATTTCATCTTTTGCAACATTCAACATATACACATACTATGTGCATAAAATATTTTCTTAAATAAAATACATGATGTCCTTTTGATACGTGGCGTATTTTTGAGGACAATTTCTAATTAGTTGATTCACGTGTGCGCAATAGACGTCATAATCTGAAAATTGGAAATAAAAACACAACCAAATAAGGTAAATTTTCATTTTCAGTTTTTAGTTTTGAAATCTACATCTATAAGAGTATGAATAGGTATTTTATTTTTTTGATTTGAGTAATTTATCCCTTCACTTGCATTGTCATATTTAAATTGTAGGTAACATCATATATGATTGAAGGTATCATTTATGTGAACTATCTTTAGTGCAAACAAAAGATGATAATTAGAATGCATTTGGACCAATTGAAAAATAGTATGAAAAACCGTTTATGATGAAGAGACTCTTAACAATTTGCAAACAAAATATGGGACAAAGTCTTGGAAAGCAAGAAAATGGAGATGTTCAAAAAACACAACAACCAATGAAATCGTTGGATTACAAAATATTTTAATAATATTGTTATTTTTTATTTATTTATTTTAGTTTTCTATATATTGAAAGAAGTTTGAAGTTGATTGACACGAATGACTAAAAATATTTATAAAAATTGGAAGAATTTAACACATTGAGATATTACCGAGCATAAATATAAATGAGAAATAGTTAGATCACTTGTCATATCGAAATAGGTTAGATGACAAATGAAATAAATTAAATATATTGTTATGTAAAATAAATAATTTGAAGAGTAAAATAGGTTAAACGATAAGAAAATCAATGAAATAACCCATCCCCTACAAAAAATACTTTTTGTAGTAAGATAGATCAAAATGTTCAGAAATATCCGAATGATATAACACGAAATAACTAGAAAAATTCATGAAAACTGAAAGGAGTTAACACATTGAGAAATTTTCTAGCATACATATAAATGTCAGATCACTAATCATACTAGAATAGGTTAGACGAAAAATATACATAAATTAAATAAATTATCATGTAGAGCAAAAACATTGATGCATGAGTATAACATGTCAAATGACGAACGAGAATCAATTAAATTACTTATCCCTTATAAAAAAAGATAGTTTAATTTATAATAAGATAGACTGAAAAATTATTTACCCCTTATAAAAAAAGGTAGTTTAATTTATAATAAGATAGACTGAAATATAATTTGAACATTTCAGGTGTAACTGCTGCTGCGTATGTTATATGATATTTTTTCATTCATCTATAATATAATATCAAGTAAGTCATATCCTATGCGTTTTTTCAATCATAGATGTGGTGGAATTTATCCAATAATAACTATTTAGTGTCTATGCAAATTCACCACTTTATGGGTATACACTTTTTGAGTTCTATTACCCATTCAATTATTTATGATATATTTATTTAATTGAATCATTATGTAATTATTATAATATAATTTTAAATTTTCAATGATAGATGTTTTATATATAAACAATAAAAATATTTATAGTTAAATAAAAAATTTAAAAATAAATGGATCATAATCGAGTAAATTAATAATTTTGGAATAAAAAAGATTTTATTAAATTTAATATTGAAATCATGATATTAAATTTAATACTAACTAATAAGATATAGAAGCATATGCCAATGAGTCTAATTTAATTGGCGAAACTGAGGCCTCATGAAGTTAGAGACTTCAGTTTATGCATATTGAACATGACATGTGACTTTTAAAATTTTATACAATTAAGATATATTTTTTAAAAAGATAATTATTTTTTAAAATTTAAATTTAGTTCTGCACGTACATTTGAGTATGCTATATATACTAGTGTGTATATATATAAAAATTTCATTCATCAATATTATGAACTAATAGTATATTCTTTTATAATGCTTTGATATGACATACTAACAGTTCTAGATTAATAAAAAAGTATAACTATAAATTTCATTCAAATAAAAAATATACGTGATTTGACACTACTGAATATTTAATAATTATAACGAGCTTCTCTAATTTAATAATTATAATCAATAATATTTTACTCTCTATATGTATATATTCAATTTTTTTACCATAATGTAGTTTATTTACGCAAGCACTATAAATTACAAAATAAGACGTTTTTGCTGATGTTATTATTTTTGGGCATGATATTAGAATGTGTGTGCGACAGTGACAATTTGAAAAGAGAAATTTCATAATTTTGAAAAAGTAAAGAACAGAATTAACAATTTAACATTTGCAAAGGGATCTAAATGCAATTAATCCCATAAACAAAAACCTACCCCTTCTTAGTTATTACCGTTTATAGTTGACCCAGGTTTCTTGTACCTTAATTACACTACTAACCCTTTTCTTCAAAAAAAAAAAAAGAAATATTGTATTTAAATTACTGTTAGAATAAATTACGACAGACTTTTCCCAATTTTTTTGCTATAATTATAAATATTTTTTATTTTTAAAAAATTATAAAATATTCTATAAAATTTAAGATAGTCTAACAAATATTTGTAATTTATTAATATTTTAGAAAAGCTGATTGTAATTTAATTTTATGATTATTAATATTGAATAATTTAGTAGTGAGGGAAGAGGAATGATGATTAGTGATGATAGTATTATTTATGGATGGATCTGGTCAGAACCCACTGCTACAGAACGTTGACATTAAATTTCTTCGTCATTACATACTCTGTGTCTTTCCCTGAACACTTCCATCTGTTGTGTTTGGCCCGTCTCCTTCTCCATTGGTATATTCTTAGATCTGCTCTTTGCCTGTTTCCTACTATTTTTTACTGCGCTGTTATGCCGTCTAATTTCTTGAGAATATCCTTTTCTTGTGGTTACACGCAATGTCTGTATTATTATTATACTCTATATAGCTTACATCTGTACCTGGGAATGTTTGTTTGTGTTGTTTTGTTTAGGCTGCTTGATCAATTTAGTAATATTTCAGACCCGTTTTCTCCCTTGTGGAGCTGAAAGTGTCTTTTTTTGACTCGGTAAATGTTTGACAGGTTTTTTGATTTCGGGGATGGTGTTTTTGTGAGAGAAGCTGAAAGATTACATCAGTTGTGCCCTTTTAAATTCAGGAGGAAATTTGCCATGATCACTGGGTATTTGTGCTAAAAGTGCAGTCTTTTTGCTGGAAGTGGATTCTGGGACTGGTGATCAGAGGAGGGTTTTTGGTTTCGGTTTCGAGAATCTTGTTGGTTGAGAAATTGGGTTGTGAAACACCTTGAGATTTAGAGTGGATTAATTGGATCTTCAGTTAAGTGGAAATGATTGGAAGGAAAAATGCAGGGCGTGCGTCGCCATTATTGTTGGTGTTATTGGCGTTTGGTTTCTTCATTGCAACATATAATTTGTTGATTTTGGTGATGCACAAGGGTAATAGGAGTGATGCAGGGGAGTTGCATGATCCTATTGTTAGTAGGCCAGATGAGCTGAGAGGGGGAGGTGGTGCAAAATTCCATGTTGCGCTGACAGCTACGGATGCACCTTATAGCAAATGGCAATGCCGGATTATGTACTATTGGTACAAGAAAATGAAAGATGTGCCTGGATCAGATATGGGAGGCTTTACTCGGATTTTGCATTCGGGAAACCCTGATAACTTGATGGAGGAGATCCCTTCAATTGTTGTAGATCCTCTTCCAGAAGGGCTTGATCGGGTGAGCATTGACATCTGTTAGTTTGCAATTGTTTTACTTATAAATTGGAGTTCCAGAATTTGCACCGGAATAACAAGCTATAAAGCTTGTGTTAGGATTTTATTGATCATCATTCCACCCTGCTGTGCTTATAATTCCATAATTTCTTTTAATTCTTCAGGACCTCAATGTTAAGCTTCAAAATAGGTCAAATTCATAAAAAGAATTTTTAGCCTTCGTCTTAGACAAACAGCAATCTCCTCTTATACTGCATACTTATGCGCTCTAACCCGATCTCTGCGAATAAGGAAGTTGCACCGTTCCCTCACCTTCTATGCTATGATCCACTATCAAGCATATTAGTAAATGCAATATCTGCTATTGACCATCTTTTGCCTTGGAATAATGATAACCAGGAGGTAGTAATTATGTGATCAGATGCATTCTGTGCTTCACTAAAAAATGTGACAATTCAATAATCAAGATTCAAAAAAACCAGATTTATTAACTACTGGAAGAAAATTTTTTTATCTGTTAGGCATCCTGGTTGAATATTGATACTTTGGGTCAAAACAAAATTCTCTTGGTGTGAAAACGACACACTTATCAAATTGGAGGGAGTTTGGTTTGCGATGCTGAGATTTTCACCTAATTTGTCCCAAAGGTCTAGCTTCAGCTTACTGGAAACAGTGTGATGTCAGATAATTCTGTGAAATTAATTGTATTGAACATCTATTATGTGGTACTTTATGTCTTATTTTGTACTTTAAGATTTTGTCCGAGATTTAACTAGCTCCTCGATGCTCACTGGGCAATAATTATCCAAGTGGTCATCCGGGTGATGTTGCTCACAATGGTATCGAGCTTGTGGCTCTCACTGGATTAGGTGTATCCTAATACTTGGGTGAGTACAAAAAATGATTGGAAGAACCAAAATGGGGTATTCAGCAGGCTAACAGAAAGAAGATTGAGTCCATAGATTTTCATATTACTATAATAATAAGTTAGCAGATGAATGAAGAAGCTAGAACAGATACAGTTCTCCAGTAAATAGAACCTAATCCTTTTCAAAAGGAATGTGTTGGCTTTAAAACTCGTGAAGTGTATCCTGCGTTGAGTTTTTAACAGTTTTCCGGACTTTCCACAGAGGAAGTATTTTGTATTGTTTTTTACAGTATTATTGTTTTTTACAGTATTATTGTTTTTCTTTGCAGCTTTTCTGCTTCACTTCAAAGTTTTTATTTACTTAGTGCATTGTGTTTAAATGTTTGAACAGGGCTACATTGTTTTAAATAGACCTTGGGCATTTGTGCAGTGGCTGGAGAAAGCCACAATAGAGGAAGAGTATGTCTACTGCTTGAGCCTCAGAAGTCTTTACTTCTAATTGTATAATCTAAATCCTTGGTCATGCTATTGCCGATGCAGATACATTCTAATGGCAGAACCTGATCACATATTTGTTAATCCATTGCCAAATTTGGCTCATGGAGATCATCCGGCAGCATTCCCCTTTTTCTACATAAAACCAGCTGAGAATGAGAAAATTATGAGAAAATATTATCCCGAAGAGATGGGTCCAGTGACCAATGTTGATCCAATTGGCAATTCTCCAGTAATTATCAAGAAGGTATGGCCTTGGTTTCTGTCTATATGTCCAATTATGTGGCTCAAATGGTTTCTCGCTGCTTCAATCATGTAATTAGCTAAACAAACAAGTGCATGTTTCGTCAAGATGCAAAGCGTGGTATTACATACATGGATTGTGCAAACATTCTATGATCTCTGAAAGATAAGCCCTTGCCTTTGGACAGTGTTACTATTAGTCAATCTATAGCATCAGGGGGCATTACTGTTGCTTACCTTCTAATGAAGAACATATGTATTTGCAACCTTCTCTAATCTTTTAGCCTAAAAAATTGTGATAATCTGGTGCAATACTTCATTCTTTTGTTCATCTTCTATAGGAGTAGTGTTACAGTTGTTTAGACATGCACACTTTCTGAATAGGCTTAGTCAAGGAACAAAACAATCGAGGAAACAAAGGCAAAGGCAAAATAAGAAGCTGCAAGGAAACATGGGTGGGAATAAAAGAAGTAAAACCAAAGTTCAATGAAAGGGTTTTCTAGCTTGACCCATTGCTTTTTCCTGCCCCTTTTACCTTTTCTTAACCTCTCTTTAAAAGTGATACGCAAAATTGTCGGATGTAGATTTTCATATTGGTTGGAGGAAAATGGTCTCTTTGTCTAGTGAACCTACTGAATAGGTAATTATTGAAAAGGCATTCAAATATTACCTAGGTAAAAGGACTTTTCTTGCGAAGTCAAATTAGAAGTTTTTAAAATTGAAAGAATGAGTTCCAAAATTTATGCATCCATCATATTCATTGATAATTTTGCAGAAGTCTAGCTGAAATTCCAAACATTCTCAGTATATGACTCTTGTGGTTCTATTATGCCCACTCGTCTCTTTCCGCTTTAACATTGTAGTAATAATCTTATTGCTACAGTCGATTTTGGAGAAAATTGCACCTACATGGATGAATGTGTCCTTGCGGATGAAGGATGATCCAGAGACTGATAAGGCCTTTGGCTGGGTTCTAGAAATGTATGTGGCGTTGTGAACAAGTTATGCATTGATTTTCCTTTAACTGGTGAATGTTAACAAAATTGATCGGTCAAATAAGATTCTTGATTTGGCTATCATTTCTCCATGTAACAGGTATGGGTATGCAGTTGCATCTGCTTTGCACGGAGTGCGGCATATTCTCCGTAAGGATTTCATGCTACAGGTCTGCTTGATTACTGTTGAAGAGCCCTGTATTTTCTTTGTTATTTTTTGCTCATCACCAACTTAACATTAGTCTTTGTTCTTTCAGCCCCCATGGGATTTGGAAGTTGGCAATAAGTTCATCATTCATTATACGTATGGATGTGATTACAACATGAAGGTACAATTATTTCTACTGATTCTCATAATTGATTTATATGGTAACCTCATGTTTTCATCTAAAACACTTCAAATTTTATATTCTACTTTTTCTTTACCTAAATAAAGTTGCTCTACTTATTGGAAATATAACAGGGAGAACTAACATATGGTAAGATTGGGGAATGGAGATTTGACAAGAGATCTCATCTTCGTGGTCCCCCCCCAAGAAACCTATCGCTACCACCTCCCGGCGTTCCTGAAAGTGTGGTACGTTTTATTATCACCATTCTGTAAAATCTAGGACAGTACGGCCAACTTTCAAGGCAATCTGTTATTTTTGCTATCCAATTATGGATCTTACTTCCAGGATAAATGTAAGTGATGGGCCGGATCATTTTCTTGCTCAACTATCAGGATACACTTAGCTTCTCGTTTTGCTTGTCTGTCCATCATTCTTTATGTCTCATGCCCGAGATATTACTATAGTACTTCAATCCGACTCTCTTCATTTTCGTTATTTTGCTAATGTTAGTACAATCATATAGACTCAGATTACCTGATTAACTTGGTTGCTACTCATATTCTGTCCATTTACGAAGTCCAATTTTATGGAAAGGAGGGGGAGAAAGGAAAAGAAACTAAGCATAATATATAGGGTTTATTTCAACCATAAGCATTGGTGTTGATGAAGGGATATACATAGCATGCTTGTTACAGTTACAGCATGAGGATAAATAAAAGCTTGTTTCTCCGTGCAAGACATCTTGATAGGAGTGCATTCTTGTTAAACAAGAAGCTATACAGCATTATTGTTAGTTTCAAGACAAGTTCACTGTGAGCTAAATTCCAATAGTTGGGTGTAGAAGTCAGCATTGTGTTTGTGTTCTCATAGTTAACTGTGAAACTCTGTCTATCTATGTAAATTGTTTTAATCAGGCCTCAACTTAAACAATGTAAGTATAACACCTGTTTATGTTTCCCTTACTGATATTAAAGATTCTTTTTATCACGGGACAAAATATGATGAGTCTTGGAAGCCATAAGTAGCATTCGTCCCTTTAACTTTTCAACAACGTTTGCTTCTATATATGTTTGTATAGCTCATCAACATTGTTGATTGACGTATTGAATACCATGTCTACAGGTGAGGCTTGTCAAAGCAGTGAATGAAGCGAGCGCAAATATTCCTAACTGGGACACACAGTAAAAATCGGCTTGGGATTTATGCGTCTGGTTTGTATCATCTTGGGAGCTTGAAGATCCAATTGTACAATACTTCTGAAACTCCTTTTGTCCCGGCCCTTCATAATGGTTAGATGCACAAACACAAAGTAATGAGAAAAAAGCGCACTATAGAAGAAGATATGATTTTTGTCGACAGTGCGTACCCTTTTTGACGCCTACATATAACATCAAAACAATGGAACTAATATTCTTTTGTGCAAATATATTCCTGTACTGATTTTTTATACTTTGCTCCCTTGAAATCTCTATGAAAGTTTGATTCTTATGCTCAAGTAATTTTACATTACAAAATTGCTATTGCATTTAGAACTGCTACCTTTAATGTGTACGAGAAGGAGTTTGACTCTTTGATTGTTGTATCGAGATCAAGTCGATTCACTGATCTCTTGTTACTTGTTATACTGCATGTATTTTTCATCTTCCAAGCGGGTAACACCTCTGCCATCGGAATTTCCTAAGGCAGGTATAATTTATAATTTTATTTAACGGGATATTGTAATAGGTCGTGTCTTTGTGGGATGTATAAGTTATAGATAAAGTTGTAAGTTTCATTGTAGTAAAAATCGGGAAAAACCAAAGTTGTATTAGTAAGCTGTGAAACTTTTAGCTTAAATGGACGTAATATAAGCACTTAAATTAGACTATTGCTAAGTTTGGTCAGAAATCGGTATAAATGACCCTTGTGCATTCCCTTCATACTTTGCATATGTTGTTTTTACACTTTGTTTCATAGGTTGCATAAGAAACATGATTTTGTTAGAGGGTTTCAAGTTTCATGGTCTTGTAGAGAGAGATGGTCTCATTTTGACAATCTGTTGTTCATCAACCCCCATCTTTTTAGCAGCAAAACCTGCTTCAAAGAAACTCTTCACAGCACTCTCCATGTATTCCTTCCCTTCCCTCACACTCATATTCTTCCCAATCTTTCCAGGGTAACTTGTCAGCAGATCATCCCCTTTCAGGACTGCTGCTAGTTGTATCAGCTCTTGCTGAAACTCGCTTACTTTTGCGTCTTCGTTCGCGTCTCCCTGCCTTATTTTTACTGGTGTAGGCAGTTTCTCTGTGCAAATTTTTAAGACATCATAAGCCCAGAATAAGGAGGAAAAGTAATGGAGTCTGAAAGTTGAGCATTGATGACAAACCAGGGCAGTCAGTTCTGGGCTGTTTGAGAATTTGGAGTATGCCGTCGAATGTGCCTGCCCATGCCTCTCTCTTTGTAAGAGGCGGCGACGACAGGTTGAAGATCTTCCTTACTGTTGCCGGAATTGAAGAATGCTCGTATTCTGATGTCGGAGAAGGCGACCCGTTAGGGCCATGCACCACTGCATCATTCTCAAAAAATCTCAATTTTTCTTATTGAATTACATATATATATGTGTGTGTGTGAAAACTTGAAACAGCATGAACAACAGCTGCATTTCTGAACTGGAAATTGCACTGAGCTTTCAGAATTAATGCACGTTGAAGCAGAAACGGACCACTTTCCGTGATAATCAACATAAATAAAAAAAAGAAATTGATGCGCCTCCAATTTCAAACTCCAACCACCGCATTTACGCTAGGCGGCGGAAAAAGACATGAACTGCTTCACTCACGTTCCAAAAGCAGTGTGAAATGTCGAAAACGATACCCCCTCCGCCCAGAAAGGAAGAAACAATAAATATAATTTTATTCAAAATAAATTTGATCGAATCATGATCAAATTTAATTTAAACTAGAATTGTCTTTTATTTTAGATGTGAGTAGATGAATTAAAATGTCACATCTCATTATGTTATCAACTTATCATACTATATGCAAAATTCAATTTAAATATTACACGAATAGGCAGAATGAAATTCTGCGTATTCATGTCGGAATATATATATGGAGAGGGAGAGAGAGAGAGGAGAAAGAATGTTTAATTAGCTTCTAATTACTTACCAGTGGCCTTCTGAACCCAGGGAGAGACGACAATAGTTGGAACCCTGACTCCCAATCTGTCAAACTTGAAGAAAAACGGGTCGGGCCCCACAATGCCATCCGGGCTTGGTACTCCATGATTCGGTGTAGCAACATGGTCGTAGAAACCCCCATGCTCATCATACGTGATCACCAAGAGGGTCTCATTCCACTGCGGGCTGCCCCTCAACGTCTCGTACACCTCCTTCACGAACATCTGCCCCTGATACACATCGTGCGACGGATGGTCGTCGTTGGCGGGTTCCGCCTTGGAGTCCATGTACCTCTGCTCCACCACAACGTACCCCGGGAGTTTCCCATTCGTGGCGTCCTTCTTGAAAGACACGCCGTACGGGTGGAACTTTCCTATGTACTTGAGCTTCCTCAGGTCTCTGTAAAACAGCGTCGCCGGAATGTTCTGGAAGTATATTCCGAAGGATATTCCGGCGTCATCAAGATCCTCGAAGATCGTGCGTTGTGGGTAGCCCTTGGCTAGCAGCGCCGCCACATTGGAGGTGGCGCCGTGGGAGGTGGCGGAGTGGACGTAGAGGCGGTTGGGCTGTGTGGAAGCCGGCACAGAGGCGAACCACCGATCGAACACTGCAAATTCTGATACTAAGGCCTTGTACACTGCAACCTGATCATCAATGTAATTAAACATACATCAGAGTATGAAACTGATCATAAACAAGCATTAATTCAAGCAAAATCTTGAAGAAATAAAGAAAGAATCTAGACCTTGCTGGGATCAAAACCATTCATGACGCTCTGGGGCATGTTGGGATCCATGGATTTAGCCTGTTGAGCAAAACCATTCATGGGTGGCGGGTTGGCGGAGGTGTCGTTGGATCCAAAAATCTGCTCCCTGATGGCCTGGAACGAGTGGCCCGGATCAGGGTCCACGAAGTGAGATTGGCTGCCAAAGAAAACCCGCGTAGATTTCGGGTCAGTGGTATTGATGAGGTTGGATTCGGACCCATCTACCCCATTGATTTCAGGGTTGAGTTTCTTCATCCAGCCCAGCATGTGGTCGAATGACCGGTTCTCCATCACCAGCACCACCACCGTTTTTATCGGGCTGGCGGAGGAGGAGGAGTACGGGTGGCCGGAGAGGAGGAGGAGTAGGAAGAAGAGAGGTATTGTCATTCTTGGTTTCTGAGAAATTCAAGAAATGGCAAAGGTTGTCTGGATAATCTGGAGTGCGTGTGGGTTTTGAGCAGGAACCCGTGAGGAGGATGTGAAGTGGGTTTTTATAATAGCAGAAAGGTTGGTGGTTCTAGCTTCCACGTTGCATTTTGTTGAGATTTGTTCTTGTCATCTTTAGACAAAAATCCAGCTACTAAATTCTCAAACAGTATCTATATATTTTGTATTATTTGAGATTTTATTTCATCAAATTTCGATTAACTGTGTGAATGAAAAATGGGAAAAATATAATTTATGCCCCGGTAATATGAGAAACGAATAAAAAAACCTCCTTTAAAAAATAAAATAACAAATTATCTCATATATTTTGAAAAAAATAGCAAATTACCCTCATCTAAATCATTGATAGGGAGTAATTTGTTTTAATTTTTAAAAAATAGAGGGGTAATTTATTAATTTTTTTTTACAAGGGTATTTACTCATTTCACATATCAGTAAATTACATTTAACTCAATGATAAATACATATTTATGAGATTTCTGTAATTGTTGTCCGATCATTTAGGTTTCAAGTTTGAACTATTAAGTTTTTTAATGACATTATTAGTTTATGTACATTTCATGTGGTTAATCTAATTAATTAAATCCTAGTGTTAGGTATTTATATTAAATTATTAATGAAATCTTAAATGAATTGAAGGTAAAATCTCATAAATAAATATCATATTGTGGATTAATTAGAATCTCATTAGATATATGTGTATTTTTATTGACTGTGTTGGAAAAAGTATCCGATCAACAATTCGTAGTATCGTTTTGAAAATCAAATTAGGTTTTAACAAATAATTTAAAACCAAAATTAACAAAGCAAAAACGTTGGAACAAATAAGCATACAGTTAGTTATGTTGTTTTTCTGAAAAAGTAAATTATACGTCCCGTTCTCTACGTACACTGAGTACTATGCAACTTGTTTCGAGATAAGACGATTTAGTTCTATCAATATTGCCTTATAGTAAAGTACACCTTGAAAAACACTTAAAAACCTTAAAAAGCTAGAGCTGAAACTCGAATGAGAGGGAGAGCTCAAGAGAGAAGAATTGTGTTGGTGTATTTTGAAGTGGAAAAATCAACAGCTATATTTATAGGAGAGTTGGAGTCGAAACCCCGCCACCTGGCATTAATTCAGCATTAAAAAAGTTTGGAACAACCGCCAAATAAATACAACATTTTAATGTTGTATTAAGTTTTAAAAATTTAAAATTCAAATAATGCCAAATCAAACTTGCTGCAAAAAGATAAATATATTTATAGAAGAGCTGGAGTCGAAACCCTGGCACCTGACATTAATTTAATATTAAAAAGATCTGAAAAAACCACGTAATAAGTACAATATTAAAATATTGTATTAAGTTTTTAAAATTTAAAATTCAAATAATGTTAGATCCAACTTGCTGCAAAAAAATATATACGAAGACTGAAACATTCGTCCGCGCCCACGATTAGAGTTGGGTTAGGCAACAGCAACAGCACCAGCATGCATGTGGGACAACCTTATATTCACTCTAATCTCCATAACACTTCAAACATCATTTGGACATTAAACTTAATAGAAAAAATTCATGTTATATATAAACTTTCAATGTGGAACAAGAATGAGCATATAATACTCACTCCTTATACACATATCAAATGATATTTTTTTCTCATCATATTTCTATGTGAACACAACATTTTTATCAAAATTTTAACTCAGTCTAATCTATAAATTTAATCATGTAAATGCATTCATATTTTTAAATCGCATTATTATTACAAATTAGCAACTAAAATTAATTTGATTTATTTCTAGATTTAAAGAAGCAAGAGAGATATTAAGAAGAAGCAATGAAAAAACATAAATATTAAAAGGATCGGGTTGGAAATTGAGTTATAGCTGGAAAACCGGCCTCAAGCAAGAGTGTGTCCTTTTCGAGGTTAAACCCCTACCCGTCGCCATCTCTAATTACTAGGGATAATTATACTGTCTGTCTTCTTCTTAAATTTTAATTTAAAAAAGTATATCTAATAATTTTATTATAATTTTAATCTACCAAATAAATCCTTATGTTTATCAATATTCATCATTTTTTGATATCATTAAAAAAATTAAATAAAAATTTATATTTATCGATTAACTTATACCTAGCTATTGTAGATCAAAATGAATACGAATTTTCATTCAAATTTTTTTTTTTTTAATATCAACAATTTCAATAACTATTGAAACTAACAAAATTTAGATATAATTTCACTGAACGTGATAAGAGTGATAGAGACCAAATGTCGTGTTTGGGGATAGCATGAGTGTGAAAATATGATAGGAATGATTGGTTTTGGCAGCAGGCAGCCGTGGGGTTCTGCTGACTCTTTTGATAGGCTGCTATCAACTATTATTACTTGATGATCAACTATTATATTATATATGACCACTATTAAGAAAGCAGCTACAGACTCAATACGTTGCCTTCACAGTTTCCACATCTCTGGATGGAAACTGATTTTGTGTCTGATTCTCCTTCACGGTACGATGACTACTTTGCCTGAAGCTAATGATTACAAGCGCCAAAACACCAGCTTACCATCATTTAAAGGTGATTATGACTCGTGGATATGTACAAATAAGGATATTAGGTCCTATAAATATTGTGCTTCAGGAAATATTTACACTAGTTTTTCTCTCAACACGCATTCCACTTACTTAAGCATAAAAAAGTCTTAATTGAAATTTCCCAACAATTCTAACAATTTGTTCATTTTCTCAAGTCCTATGCATCTCTAGATCGAACAACCTTAGACATGCCACTGCCAGACTACATGAGGCTCATGAGATGTACCCAAGTAGATACTTTTTTCCTCCTTTTTCCTTTTTGTGATCAGTAATACCCAAGTTAATCTGAAAACTAGTAAATTACACTGATAACCTCAGCATTTTACTAAAATATCTATTTTGCACTCATGTTACTAATACTAAAAGAACTGGGATATTAGCAACTTAATTTACACTATTTACATTACTCACAACGTTCTGTCGAGGTTCGGGAAACCTCAACGAGACACTGCCTAAACAATCCACATACAACATGATCAACATTTTTAGTCTATAGGCACTCAATTTTGTTGCTGCTCTGATTTCAATAGCTAGACCTAACAGCTATAACCATGTCTTATATGTCCTAGGATGTCATGTTTTCACGGTACTGAATCCTTTAGTCTTAGCAAAGTTCCATCCATTCCATTGCATATTGCTCAGCCATACAGATGGAAAGAATAATTTTCCTGATTGCAACTTCACGAGGTTCTGTCTGTAAGGTATTAGTATATTTCTAAGACCTGCAATTTCAGAAAACTAGACGTTGAAATGGAAGAAATGTGACCAAGCATTGTGTCAGAAGTAAATTTTTGGTGCATCGAGGGTGTGACTAAGCTTCACAATGAAGCTAAACTGTTGATGCTGGGAGAATGATGTATTACCTGAGATGCACATGAATTTATAAAGGCAAGCAACCTGTGGATCTCCTTTTGTACTCATGTTCGGCTTCTCCAAGCACTCTAAGAATGCCAGGTCTGCCTTCAGAAGCTCAGCCTGGTCATGAGTGTCATAACCTATATCATGGCAATAGCAGCAGAAGTCCAACCAATCAATTGGACGTTTGTCCCAAATAGGAGAACCTCCATCTCTGCCACTGGACCAATTAGGCCCACAGTAATGTCCATATCGTGGAAATAACTGAGATAGAAAACCTCTTGGACCTGTATGCCATGGTACCTTTGAGACATATGGTCTGAAACGTATAGTTGAGTACTGAGTGATAGATTCAATGCTTCCACGAGGTTGTGCGTGCTTCTTTAGCTTTCTATTAACAGTTGTCGGCAACTGAATTTTTTCACTGGCTCTGATAGCCCAGGGAATAAATGAGAAAAGAGACCATTTCCAGAATTTGGCATCAATAATAGCATTCTCTTTAGGTGCCTCCAACAGGGTGCCAGTAGACATGGTAGGTGATGATATAGCCTTGTTTGGATGGGATCCAAACCAAGGAATATATCTGTGAAATTGAAGATTCATTTAAAAGACAGGTATCAACGGCATGCAAGCTTCAACTGCCTACTCTACTGGATAAGGCGTGCTGTCATAATCAAAATAATTGCATTAAATGGAGGAAATAATCAGTAAATAAAAATACATCACAAAAAAGTTCAAATTGTACAAGGCACCAGCAAAAGACATCTACATGAATACACAAGCTATCACAAATTTTCTCTATATCTATGCTTAAGGAAAAGCATATACAAGACATTCAACATGTATAGTTCAAAATTTTTTGGCTTACCAACATGCCATATGGACTGCCCATATCAACTGTCGTCGTCGACCCATTTGCTGAGGTAGATAATACTTTTAGGGATTATTACAAAAGAGCATGTGTCAATTTCCACCAATCTAAAATAGGTTCTTTTCGGAATACTCTATTTGTTGGACTGCATTATTTAGCTCTACATCTGCTAGACAGCACAAGTCATTAAAATCTAAATAAAAATTATGGGCAAATAAAAGATCACCGTCATAGGAGCAAGGAGCCTAGTAAATGGACGACACTCATCCTTGAAACAGGCATTCAGAAAGGATAACTTCCTAGAATTATAAGGATAGGAGAATACACAGTACAATTGAGTCCAATCTTTTTCTTAACTAAAAATATTGAATGCAAAATAAAAATACCCAGTATTTAGCACCCAAACTCCCTGTGTTAATGAGATACAAAATGACCACCTGTATGCTAAAAAGTAAGGGCCAAACCTACTCCTCTGAATATTAGCAATGGATGATGGTTACAAGCCTAAGGTGAGACCAAAATGTCATTCATACAGAGTATATAAAATATACTACTATAGCTTTACAATTTAAAATAATCCCAAGACTCTATTTTCTCTTAAAATGGAGGTGATCTGTATCAAGGCCAACCAGATCGAATCCATGTGACCTGACGTAGAGGAGTAGACGCAGAGTCCAGGCCTACAATTTCTTATCTTATTATTTGTTTTTCTCTTCTCCATTTTACACTCTTTTTCTCACTTTCGCCCCATCAGCCCACCTTGGAACTTTACCACCACACTCAACTAGACCCCAGCTCCACATTCGTTTTCAACTTCAATGTCTTCAGATCTTTTTAGATCTATAACTGTCTATACCTAACATATGTGTGGCAATGTGTAGAAAAATTATGTAGATGTTGAATTGATTGTCGCTTCATGTAAACAAATTTTTAAGCTGATGCCTAATTTGAGAACTTTAAATTGGTTGATTATCACAAAATTTATACCAAGTTTCCAAAAAGACCAATCATTTCATATTCAGTTCTATTGCATTTAATTCATCCATCTTCAATTCGTAAAATTGCAGGTTGTTCTCTACTTAGTTTTCATATAATCGTTAAAGAATTTCTACTATACTAGATCAAGCTCGACAAATTTGCATCTGTTACTTGATCTCGTGGAGCTTTACTTAAAAAAGAAGGCGCACACTGTTTCATTATTATTGCTTTCACTACTAATTTACCCATTATATGATTTTCTTCGCCTGAGTTCTGGGTCTTGTATCTGATCATCACATGTCTATAACTAAATTTCTATCTTTCTTTCTTCAACACTCACAGCAGAAGCACTTAGCAATTAGTGTCAGCTTCAAACCAGTAGAAGTAGCTCGCACAGAAAAAAAACCCCTTTACACTAAAGTCTACAGAAAAACAGACACACGCATTCAAACGAAACACGCAAATTTAATACACAACTCACAGTTCGAAATCTGTCCCCTTAAGCACCAGAGATACAAGAAATCATTTCACTAGCAAAGATATTCTTCGCACGAAGCAAGCAGCAGGATTATATGTTAAAAAGAAAGACAGAACCAAAACATATTCAACAAAATCAGTTAAATAGATGAAAGCAGTGAAAAAGCTTTAAATTACCTGAACTGTATCATAGCTCGAAACGTTTCTTCAATCATCAGCAGCAGCGTCTCGTGTGTGTGTGTGTGTGTGTGTGTGAGAGAGAGAGAGAGAGAGAGAGAGAGAGAGAGAGAGTTCTGGAAAT
>NC_026150.1:4338198-4385356 GCF_000512975.1 Sesamum indicum
AATTTGGAAAAAAAAAAAAAAAAAGTTAAAAATTACATTGATCATCCCTAAAATTACATTTAATTACATAAATACCTTCTATATTTTAAAAATTATAAATACCGCATCTGAAATTATTGTTTATAAGGATAATTATGTTTGCACTTTGCACTCATAACCTATAATCTATTTAACAAATTTTTATATTTTTTAAAAAATTATACATACACCAATAAAAAAACGTCAATACTACTTACACTGTCACCTCTGCTTTTTGGCAAAAAATTAAGCATACACCTCCAAAAATATCAACATAATTACACAATTGTCCTTTTTTTTTTTTTTTGTTGCAAATGATTGTTTTTGTAATTAAGCAAAAAATAAAGATGATTTATTCAAATAGAATATAGATAAGGGAGTATAAATATAATTACCCTTAATTTCTATTGACGTGCACTTTAAGGAAAAAAATTTACATAGAAAATTTTTAAAGGTATATTACATTGGCATTCTTTCATAAGTGTAGTTAGAACTTAGAAGTTTATAAAAATATAGTTAAACTTACAAGACAACATCCCATAAATCGTTATTCCTCCGGGAAAAAAGACAAGCTATTGACGTTTGAGGGCGTATGAGCCGACATGATCAATAGCCATGATGTCTGAAAAGTCACCAAGAATACATTGCACTATAACCTGTAACAAGAAACATTACATTCAGGTATTTATATACTACTCAATGAAATGGATATATAGCAGCCAAGAACAACTGTTTGTGCAATAACATTTGTCCCACGTTTCAGTCCAAACTCTACAATGTCAAATCAAAGCATACTTTCAGTACAACAATCTGCATACGAATAATAAGACAGTGCAGTTAATCTTTAAACCGCGTTATATTCCATAAGAAAATCTATAGGAACCAGAATTCGACAGCGTAGACCCTACTTACATATTCTCCATGAAAAACAAACACGAAAAAACACGAGCTCTCTGGAGTGGACTACTCCAGCAGCAAACTTCAAACACGAAACACAATTATATACCATCGTGTAAAGACTGTACAATGAAAAGATGGCAGCATTTCCACCCAGAAGCAAGAACGTCTAGTTCCAAGGAGGAGACGAGAGTTTATACACAAAATCTTGAGGTGTCGATCCGTAGTTTAAGTCCAGGTTGTGGAGTTGTTCCATCAGCTGAGATCTCCTTTCCTTGAAGAAGTCGAGACGTGTTGTCAATTCTACCAAAGTTGAGGATGCTGCTGCTGGATGTCGAGGATATTCCATCACCTGCGGCAAAACATAGAATTGTTTTGATTATCAGCTACTCAAATTTTAGGTGGTAGCCAGAAAATTCGACCACACAAGGTCCGTTGGGGTTTAGTAGAAAATCCAGCTCTGATCTTGGTATTGCTTTTTACAAGCTATTGATCATGAGATATTTTATGGTGCTAAATCATTTTAAGACTCATTGCTGTTGTATATGTAATGAAACAGGCACAAAAATAAGCAAGTTTATGCATGTAAACCCTGAAATGAACAGCTGAATGACAGTCTCCATAGAACCTCCCACATTCTAACTTTCTGGTTATAGGTGGATTTCGGTAATAATCTGTCTTACCTCAGGAACCCTAGAAGTGGAAGGTAAAGATGCAGAATCAACAGCACAAAGATTGTCAACAGATGTGGACGCTTCACTGCTTTTAGAAGCAGCCGGACTCGTTGATTCCATCAACTGCTTCCTAGAAGGCTGCCTACTACTGCCAGATGTCAATAATGGTCCCTTGGTGGTTCTTGGTTCTGCCCCCAAGAACTCCTGAAAACGATGAAGAGTTGTAGCAGTAAGTAAAATGAGATTAGTAACAAGTTGTACACTCTCGGACATCCCCACCCCAAAATGTGGTTTCTAGTGAACGGAAAAGTAAAAAGAACTTGTCCGTCTAATCTGGCACTCTGTTGCACGTCTCCAGTAGCATGTATATCGTGAATAAAAGGAAATTTTGGGTTTCGCAATAAGTATCTCTCTGATGATAATAGAGGATAATAAGATTTACGGCATATATCGATTAACGTCGATCAAAAGCATTAGAAAATGTCAGTAAATGTTAGGGTTGAAATTTACATGGTTCAACTCATGATTCATGCAGACTTCATAAATTTTGCATGCAGTACGTACATAGAATTTCTTCAGGACATGCATCTATGGAATGGATCATGATTACTGGATAATTTCGTGCTGCATAAAAGCTTGCTAGTTGAGAGTAAACCAACAAACAGATATCACGGAGGGGTTGGTTACCAGCAAGAATAAGTTTCAAAAAGTCGAAATTGGACAGAATGAAAATTGAGGTAAAGAAGTCAAAACAGAAGGACAATGCAAGAACTGCATAGAGAATTACAAGCACAAGTGGATGAAATAATATTTTTAAAATGAAAGAGAGCTGAAGAGGAACATGAAAACCTTACAAAAGGAAAAGGAACAATCACCTCAGTCCTTTGTTTTCTCTCATGATTACAAACAGCAAGTGTTGTATCAAAATCTTGCTGGAAATACTTCCTGCATGTAAGTATTAATTTTCTTCAGAACCAATTACAAAAATTCAAATTATGCTACAAAAGTTAAAGACTTCAATCAGATTCCAAATTAATTTGATAATGTGCCAAATATTTACATCTGATCTCGTCTTGTTTCCTTAACCCTGTCCGACCCAAAACCAGGAAGAAAAGGTGAGTTAAGAATCTTGCACCCACAACCATGCAGCATGAGTGCCACTTTAGATCATTCATTCCAATCTTCATATTATCTATTTGTTAGTGAAGCCTCTAAATCTTTTTCATGGCATACAAATTTTCATTGCCCCTAGATAGGTTATGAAGTCTCTAAGTCCAAGTCACGTTTAAAGATTCTAATTATGAAGAAGACAATATATGAGGATTTATTGGGTGAGTGAGGAATCACAAAGGATTGATTATTTTATTTTAAACATGGGCTAGACGTAGTAACTTCCTGTCCCTTCTTTTCATTCCTTTCTCTTTTTTCCCAAGAAGGAACTCCTTATTACAGGACAGTATTTTTGTTTATGGACTCATGTTATGTCATATTCTCCTAGGTGAATAGGGTATAAATGCAGGAAAGATAACAAAAGTTTCTCAGGCAAACAGATCGCATTCTATGATGCAGCTCATACAAATGAATTTGCTTGAACATATCACAAATCTTGGGCATGCTCCAAAAATATTCTACTTTATCTTCACTCCAGTTGTTTTGCATTGTATGATGGGCGGTATTTTAGTGGGATATGAAAATATCTCAATGTCAATGCATGGGATTTTGACTCACTGCTGCAAACTTTGATCTGGAGCATGTTGATAACGGTCAATTGCATCTGAAAGACCATAGTGATGCTGCCGCTGCTGATTTAGCTGATGATGAAGTTCAGCAACTTTCTGCTTCAATCTGGCTACATCTGCCTCAGCAAGAGCTATCTCCTCCAGCTCAGCCCTTGTCTTCATAGTAAATAAAAGATTTCAGCAGATACAATATTGCTGGATGACTTAGAGATATAGAGAAATTGATGCAAACCTTGGAATCCATGCCACGGGAGCCAGAAAACTGCCCAGAAGACATGCTTAAGCCAACTTCCAGAGCAGCTCGTAAATCTCTCTCAGCTTGCAACTGTTCTTGCAATCTTGCTACCTGGTAAAGAGAACAAAAGGTCAATCACTGCCCGCCAGACCATAAAATATGTAGGGCAGTGAGAGGAAAAGAAAATATGGTTTATGCACCAGAAAAGAATGTCATGATGCTGCATACTTTTTAACAGTTACTGTCTCCAAGAGGCATTAAGTATATATTCCATATGAACTTGGATAAGAATCAGACACCAACATCCGATGTATAACTGCCAAATGCATGGTGCATATTTATTTATCAGCTAATAGTGAACAGTAAATGTTACCTGTCAAATATATCTTTGCGAAGTCCAGTCACTAAAGTTTAATAGAGAAAGGAGAGGGAAGAGAATGAATATAGTAAATGATGGGAAAAGAGTAACACATGAATGTTCCATTGAAGCACCATTAGGAACTAAACTTTGAAAGTTCCGTGCACTCCAGAAAAGGCACTACTGTCCTTTGGGTGCTAAACACCATCTTATAAAGACCGTGTCTAGATATTACAACAACTTTGATCTTCGAGCTCATAGTAACCTCCCTCCATTCATTAAACAATAGTAATGCATATTTGGCACATATATACATAGAAGTTCTCACCATTCAAGAGAGAGTAACATGAGGAAAGAACAAAATCAAACTAAGCAGTAATACAGTTCTACGATGCTCATAGTCAAATCAAATATCATATAACATTTGAAATATAAATCATAAATGAATAATGAGAAAGTAAACAGTAAGCAGTGCAACTAAAAGGTGAGCTATAAAAATCATGTGACTGAACTCAAATGCAGATTTGACATATATACATGCCTTAAAAGAATCAATTTATAAAATGACCCAGAGTGTTTCAAAAAGTTATCTGAATTGCAAAGCGAAAGTGCCATTAGGTTTGATTTTTCTCAAAATAATTCCTTCCGTCAAGTTCCACTAATAGATGAAATTGGATTCAATAATCTAATTGTTAATTTTTAGTATCAAGATGAAGGCACGCCAAGAACCAGGATGCATGACTGAGGGGAAGGGAGGACAGGAAATGAGCCATAGCACCTCTAAGGGGTCCACTCTTTACGGAGCAGTCAATATATATATATATATATAGAGAGAGAGAGAGAGATTCATAATACTAAAGATATATAGTGAAGGAAGAACAGAGAATTAGAAAGGTATGGTGCCAGAAGATATTAGGAGAGGGTCTATATTTGAGTGACAACATTCAATGTGCTAGGAATGACATAGATCATACAGTCATACATAGCAACAGTTAATATTGATTGACAAATACTTACATCTTGTTCAAGTGCCAACCGACGCTCATGCAAAGCTTGTTTCCTTCTCTCCAAGCTAGCTTGCAGAATTGCATTTCCTCTTGCCTAAAGTAGATGTAAAAAACCATGTCCTATTACAAACTATATCTAGTAGCACACTATAGCATGGACGCTCCCCAAAAGCCAATAGTTACCTCTTTGGCAATCCTTTGACGCAAATCATTCTTCACAATCTCCAATCGTTGGATGGCAAGCCTATAAAAGAAATCATTGAGCTTCAATCTAACAAGGAAATGCTAGAAGAATCAAATCCAGCATGCAAGCATGAACAAAGAATAATCAATAAGGTAAAATGTGATAGACGATAATCTTACTCTTCCTCCCCAGAAGAATCAATTGATTCAGTTGAAGGAGTTCTCCTGGCCTGGAAAAACAAAAGAATCAGCATGCTTTGATTCAACAAACCAAATGTGTTAATGCAAAATGTTCAAAATAACAAAAAATAATGGGTTAATATATCAAAAGCCAAATCACAAAAACATCAACAAGATCCCCTGCCACCTCTCTGTAGGAAAAAGATTATCAGAAAACACTTTGAAAGTTTAATGCTTGGATGGTAATTATCTAGTTCACGTATAATCAGTTTAATATTCAATCTGGTCAATTATCCTCATTTTGTGGACAAACTAAGAACTCAACCTACATAGGTAAGATAACAATAATGAGCCAAAGATATTAATGTACTAAATCTCTTTTCTGGATTTTGGTCACCTTAACCTAATGAATTTATACATAGTGACCACGGAAGACTTAGAAAAATCTTTAAAACGTTGCAGTAAAGCCTGTAAAACGTGTTCCAGTGGCTTCAAAGAGAAGGAAAACACTCATATACTCATATCAGTTATTGCATATAATTACAGATGAGAACAGATAGTGTTGTATGCATTGCCACTGCTCCAAATGATGGAAACGGGAGAACATAATATTGCCAATGATGCTAGATCAACTTCACACAAATGCATTTAGTTTGCATGTACATGAGTCTATAGCAAGAATCAAGTTCAAAAGAGAAGTGATTGATTGATGCACACAATCATGCAAGTAAAATGAAGCTCATGCTGTTTACATCTTTGGCTAATATATACATGTTTCAAATATATTTGGGAAATAAAATGGATAAAATTAATCATCTAATTGAGCCAGATCAAGGCAAGTTAACTGGAGGTCTGATTAGTCCATAGCCACAAGAAGCATCATTCTAGACTCAGTTGTCCACAATTTGCGATCGATCTATTTAGATAACAAGTCTATCTCTCTATTGTAAAATAATAACCTCCATCCATCACCAATTTTCCTCTATCCTCCCTGCAGTTTTAGTTTTCATTATTTCCTTGTGTATGGTAAACTGAATACTCACATTTTTTCTTCCCCAAAATGCTGATTTCTTGGTATTGAGACTGGAGTTTGTAAGTTTGGGCATTGTCTTATCAGCCAATAGTTCAGGTCCAGGAATAGATTGATTTAGCTCTTGACCCATAGATGACAAAATATCTCCCATAGATCTCTGTGAGTCATTACCAAGTATTTCAGCAGAAGCATCCATCGTGTTTTCACATGCCTTCTGTTGGTCTAGTTGCTCAATAACTGAAAGATTAGGATCCGTAAGAGGTCTAGGGTCCAGTGTTGGATTTAATTTTGTTGCCAAAGTACCATTGTGAGTGGATGATCCATCGTCTGAATCACCATTCCCAATTGCCTGGTATTAGCAAGTGCAACAAAGGCAACTTCGGTAAGCTTCTTGAAACAAAAGGAATCAAACAAGATGCTAAAAGCAAAACCCAAAAAAAGGAATTAAAATATTGCAAAGCTACAGCTTCGCAAAAAGTTAGAATCAACTGCCTTCTGTGGTACATGTAAAACTAATTTTCATTTCTGTTTATGTAATTAGAGATTCTGGGAAAAGTAACTTCAAAGCACAAAATGACAATATTAAGAAATTTAAAATATATGCAGCCAACAAAAATATTACCCCCGAATCAACTCCCCGTTTCCAAATTTGACCCTTAAATTTTGTTTAAGAAGCATAATGAAAACTGCATGCTCTTTTTTCCACAGTTGTTTTAAATTTACAATATTGTAGAACTAAGAAGTAGAATATAAACTGTGGCCCCTCTATCTATCTTTATAAGCTATTTCTTGAACAATTCTTAAGGCTCCAGTTTCAGAAACATAACTTAGCAGCTATAGATAAATCTATAATTCCCTCATACAGACAGTGTTATTTCTCCTTTTTCCTCCAATACAGGCCATTATGGTTGTTACAACTACAATGTCATCATAGAACTTTTATTTTCACAACTATCATTGCTGTTTTCAGAAATATCATTATCATCCTAAAGTTTATTCTTCATGAATAAATACCCGGTTCCAGAAATGTAGCTTCATAGGACTGTGTTTTTTTACAAACTCCTTATATTGACGTTATTGTGTTTCTTTTAGCAGCAACTTAGGGAAATAACTACTGTTGTTTTTCCATTGTTGCTGCTATAGCTACTATCATCATACTTGTAATCAGTATAATTGATAGAAATAGTAGTATCTGCCAGCAGCAAGCATTATTAGCAGACAACCATGCTTCTCTGCTGTACTTTTATGTTTCACAGCCTCGTTAACATTATGATGCAACAAGAGTGTTTACCAAGACAAAAGAACATCATAAAAACCAAAAGGCATTCTTAAAGTAGGTGTAGAAATTAATTACAAAAGACCATATTGAAAGAATCACACATATCAACACTAGAAAAATCCATGACGAGTGCTGTTTTACAGTGCCAATATATTGAACTCATAAAAAGCATGTGTAGGTATGCAAGCAGTAGTGGACAGAAGAGAGAGAGAGAGAGAGAACCTCATACGGACAGAAGAGAGAGAGAGAGAGAGAACCTCATACAGATCGCTGGCAGCAGAGCCACTGCTTTCACTTAACTTCCCACTGAGTCTGCGATCATGGTCATAATCTGCTTCAGGGTCAACTTCATTTTCAGCATCATGATAACCATTCGCATTTATGTTAGGATTTTCATCATCACTCATCTCTTCGCTTCTACTGCTAGCAGATTGAGAATCCGCAGACAAGGAGCATCTGTTCATACTATCATCCTGCAAGGGAAAAGTAGTTACTTGCAAAGCACGCTCCCAAAACTTCTCAAAAGGAACAGCCAAGGCATATTGTAAATTGTGCACGAAACTCATAATACTAATTGACCAATAAAAGGAGCAACTAAGAGCCTTGTGTAACAACATATGGGACATAAACAAAGACACCTAACAACTAAATTTTTGGTTATGTTTATCCTGACAAAGGAAAATAGTATTTCATGAATGATGACTTTGATAAAAATAGCAAACACTTAAACCACAGAGTTTGTTCAGGAATCCCCCATAATAGACCCTATCCATAGGGTTCCCTGAATAAATGGTTAGGAATAAGTAAAGCTATCATGCAGAACAGTTTAAAAAGAAATTGATTAGTTAACTACAACATGTCAACATTTTCCACAATATTGGCTAACTACAATCATACAGGGACAGATTAAAGGAGCATCTTGAGACAGTTACGTCTCATCATTTTAAAGCTGCAAGATGCAAGAAAGCAGAACGTATATTAAGTTTTGAAGACATATAAGGGGAATGAGCAGAGAAAACAAATATCAGTAACCAAAACGCATGACTTACAATGGAGTTAAAATTCAGCCAATAAGATTGACAATGCAGGAACTAACAAATAACTACAACATACATCAAAAATATTCTCGTACTCCTCAAGGAGTGTTGTAATAATTGCTTGGGCATTGTTAGCAGCATTGGCAGCAGCAAGAAGCTGAGCAGAATTATCTCCATTGACATCATAATCATCCTCCAGTTCACATTCACCAGCTAAGAGCGGGCGTAAGAGCAATGGAGCCATACAAGCAGCAACTGCTGATGGAGTCATCCGATTCTCAGAAGCATGGGAGGAAATAGTATGCATCATCTTAAGAATTCTACAGTAGCAAGAGTAGGACGAGAATGAAAAAGTTATATATGTGTCAGAAAAGTATCAAATCGAAGCTCACGTAATAGCAGAAGATCCCTTCTATTCCAATATCAATCAGAAATATCTGCAGATTCCCTCATGTGCTGATGTAAACAATAACTCAGGTTATGCATTATGGTACCTTTGTAAGAGGCGCCTATTGGGTTCAGGAAATGTTTCGTGTATAGCAGACTGCATTGCGTTCATCCGAGCTTCTTTCCGGTCAATTTCTTCTCAAGACAGCCATAGAGAAACCAAGTTATTCAAAAATAATGGTAAACACGTGAGAATTTTTTCATGATAGGCTAGCACAGAGCAGAGGGAATTTGGCACAAACATTTGCAGTAAACAATCTATCAGATACTTACTGTAGGCTTCCAACAAAGCTGTGCAGCAGGATGCAGGAACAGGAGAAGAAGGTAGCTCGCGAAGAACATGCTGAAGGAGAGAAACTCCATTAGTTATCAGTTACATAAAGCCAGTGTATCCATAAAACAAGTTACATAAAACGAGAACTGAAGAGACAAGTACTTAGATGGAAATCAAACCTTAACACAGTCGCCGATGACATGGGCATCCTCATCCGGACCAAATTCAGTCTTGCCTACAATCAAGTAGCTTGCAAATTGGTATGCATGTGATGCCAAGTAATAGAAATTTGACATTCAATTTGGAGTGAGAAAACAAACAAGGACACATAGGTAAGTAAAGGAAACAATAGAGAACTATGTTTTTTAATTGACTCCATACTCAGACAAGCTATAGTCTTCTGCTATTCAACTTTCTCCCAAAAGTAAGATAACAAAAAGGCAATCAATTAACCAACCATCACAAGTTAGTATGTCTGGAGATAGTCTAATAACCACCATACTTTCTCTAAATAGTTTTTATATATCAGGATATATAACACTGATCTACTAGCATCATGTTGGATCTCTTCCATTTTGCAATGCAACTTTCAAATTGGTCCCTCAACTAAGAAAATGGATACCCATCCAAACCAAGTTATATTACTATGTGAAAAATTTATAAATTGAATGTCACTTAAGGTTGTCCCTTTAGCTTCCAATTATATATCAGTTGTCCTATTTAAGAAAGTGAGAAACAAGAGATAATGTTTGATTGAGCAAGTTAAATCAAAGTTTTCAAGAAAGACGACAATCAGCAAGCATATTTTTGTTAATGCAAAAACATTGGGTAGAAGATAATTCACATGTACATTTAGGCATAAAAACAAAACCAAACTATTTACCCTATACAGGAATCATAATCTTCACAAGCAAAAGATCCAATGGACTCATGGCAACAAGGAAAAGAAATAATGTCTTTGATCACACAGGCTTGAATAAACGAACAACCTTGTTCATATTCTTGAACTCTTCGAGCCACTTCCTCAACATCTGCAGACTGCCGCAGAATACCTTCTACTTTGATTCCTGTTAGACGTGGTATGTATAGTCAGAATACACTGAGAAGATAGAAAAAGAAATGCTTCTGCATCATCACCTTGTCTTTTTCATGAGGTAAATAATTGGATACAAAATATGGATTCAACTAATCATACAAACTCTCCTCCCTCATCTTTTGTGAAGAAACACAAAGCTAAGCGATGATTGCTATTGATGGCAAGAAAAACGGGAACAAAACAAGTATTTTCTATCTTCCATGATTTAAGCTGCTGCTATCATATAAATAGCGAAGAAATTTCATTACTCAGGGTATTTGTGTTCCCCCAGATCATGTGCTAAAAACTACACTTTGTAGTCAGCTTGAGACTATTAAGATCTATACTGAGGGATATTTGTCTATTTTCAGATTGCCTAAGTCCCCAAGAGGTAGTATTCTCTTAACAATTTAATATATTTTAAATAAGTTCATTTTCAAGACGCGAACTGTGGAACAAAGTCAATGGGTGCATGATTACGGGACAAAGAGAGAAAGAAAAATACAAAAGTTTATATTTAAAATATAAATTTGAATTGAAAAATAAAATAAACAAAACCAAATTCTTAGCTGTCAACAATAAGCTCACTATGGTAATACTCAATTTTGATCGAGTCAAAGACTATTCCAAGTTCAGGAAACAGAAACAGGCAAAAGATAAGAAATTGGATTGAGTCTGCATGAAACTATTTGAAACAAAAACAGCTTCAAGTTCACTGGACAAACTAGTTCAATGGGGAATACTCCAGGTAATTACAGATTGCAAAACAAAATCTTACCATACTTCTCAAGAAACTGAAGTGCTTTCTCCAGGAAGGATGGCCCCCCATCTATATCTTCTAATGCAAGCAAAATTGGACGTCCAACAACCAAAGATTTAACTGGGCGTTTGTCTCTCCCTGGATTAAAAAGGAAATTCCATCAGAGATTTTTGCATACAACATATAAATTTCATGTCAAAATCATGCTACTCAAGGGGTAGAAGGAGAATTTCTATTAAAGCTTCAAAATAGTATTTATTGAACACCATGGAAGAAACAGCAGTAGGTACAAACATTGAGGGAAAGACCCTTCAATTGTATCATTAGTATCACTTCTAAATATCCCATTGTGTCCCATCACAAGAGCAGCACTTGGCGCTTGTGCAAGAGCATGTTCAAGGGCTGTTTTCCACTCATACAAGTCCTCCAATGTCTCTGCCTGAAATTCAGAAACGGAAAGAGGAGAGCAGCTGATTATGTTGCCAGCTATATATGGATCAACTACAAATCAAGGGATTGAATAACTAATAAAAAAAGTGGGTGTGACAAACAACAATAAAAGAGAATGTATAATTCTATTTGTACCTTAAGAGTAAATGCTCGTCCATCACGTCCATCAGGAAACAGAACAGTCAGCAGTTTCTTGTCTTCTCTGACTACAACACTATAGAGGGGAAGAAATTAATAACATAGCAGGACAGACATCGAAACAGCAAGAGAGAAAGAGAGACTGATTATGCATACCTCCCTGAATTGTTCAAATCAATGCCACCCAAAGTCAGATTTACTTCACCACCACGCTGCGGAAGTGCACTCTACACAAAAAGGGAATTCATTATTCAGGGCCACAATAATATCAAACTAATGGTGGAACATATAAAAATAACATGAAACTGCTCCATGACGGCCACATTGCTTAGTAACATGATGAATAAACAAATTACTGAATCAACTTTAAGAAAAATAACATTGAAAAAAGTTCGAAGAAAATGTAAATAAAACTAACAGGATCATTCTTGAAGAAAACCAATGAGGTACGTGTAAGGATAAACCATCGCTTCTTCCAAGACTTCCACCCGAGCCCTGCAAGAAGTTTAAATGACAGATAAAACATGATATTTTCAGTGGAAACAATATAAGAAGAGCATAATTTTACATTTGTGTCAATCAAAAATGAGGGCTGAAACCCAGGGATGATCCATTTTTTATCATACAATAATAGTCATATATAGACAGACTACTTCGCTTCTCCATCTCAGCCTCCCATTTACCAAGCTTATGCTTTTAGTTAAGTGTATCTTAATTTTGGCAACTTTGCAACGAATGGATGTCATAGCTACAGCTAAGATACATTACTATAGGCTTCAAAAGCGTTCACTAAAGGTTTTGTATCTGCCTACATGCAAGAAGCCTTTGGATCAAATTATGTCCTTGCGTCCGCCACTTTGCAGAATTGGCAAGAGGTGGCTCTCCCACTATGAAGAGCCATATATTCACTCTAACCACTACTATTGACCTCCTGTCAACCACAATCAGCCTTCCCGTCATCAATAATTCCACAGAAACATAGTTTCTGTAATGCAGTTGATTACATTCCAGTGTAAGGCGCTAGATCAGCACGCTTTGAGAGATATTATTTGGCTTTTTCAATCATTGAAAGTAGTCACAAGCACTCGGTGAGGATATTACCCAACCCCTATTCCCTGCATGAGTGAAATAAAGAACAGAAGTTGTGTTCTACGAAAGCATGTTTCATCAGCATCTAAATTTTCATAGTGGGAATTACCAGCAATGGACTCCATCCATATCAGTAACTGCCAGCAACAAGTAGATCTTTAGGAAAACATTTTCTATGTCTGGTTTCAGTTTTTACAGTTGTGGTCATTTTCCATGCAAATGGTGTTTCTCAAAGTAGATCTGATAACGGGATTGTGTGATGGGTTCTTGCCTCAGGAGTATGTTTGAGAATGAAAATGCATTTCAATCAAGTTTTTCAGAAACATCAATTTCTAGAGTGAAATGGATGTAATCTACGAGTACGTAGAAAGAAGTTAAAAACATCTTTCCGATGCTCTCAAAAATATCCTATTTTTCCAAAAAGGTCTTGAGGAATCTGGAAAATAATTGGAAAGAACTAACCAAACAAATTCACAGCATAAAAGTCCACTGTGGACTGACCAAAAGTACAACATTTTCACAAATGTATAAGAAAAATTGAAATGAAACTTAGCCAAAAGTTTACAAGAACTATTCATGCATCCTGTGCAGGGAAGAGTGGCAGAGAACTGAACAGGAGATCCATCATACTTTTATTTGTATAAATTTGAAAAGTGGAGGGATATTAAAACCATATAGACTTAATTCTTATCACCCTCCCAAATGGGGCAGAAAGGACGTAAAATACTACAAGGAGCGAAGTAGACTTAATTAAAAAGTGAGATCAAAAGAATTGCAGTGAAGAATGACTACGATAATTATAGTCTTCCTAATATCACCAGTTTCTCCAGTAACACCTCCTATCAACTTTAAGAAAATTTAGAAGCAAAAACTATTACAAGCCTGGATATGATATTTTTTACGACGTCTGAGTTCAAAAATATCACTTAACATTATATGACAAACCGATAATGAAAACAAAAATAAAAATGAAAGAATAACATTTACAGGAAGATAGCTGCCTAAAACTCCACCAATAGGCCTCACAAGAGCAAGTAACTGGCGTAATATCAACTTGTTATAAAACTAGAGGTAGACATACAAAAAATTGTGGAAATGCTTGTATAGTGAGACTCTTTTGTTCGTTGACGTGAAATTCCAACCTCAAAATTAGATTCATGGAAAATCAAAACAAAATGGATATTTTGACACCCAAGTCTTCGTGTATAGTTTAACTGAATTCTGAGTTTGGACAATACAAAATACCCCTATGAACTAACAATACATAATATCACTAGAAACAAAAGCAAAAATATACTTTCAGCAAATAAAAACAAAAACTTCCACATCAGAACCACAATAAATTAAGCACTGATGTCATGCACATGCACCAAAATACAACACAACCACAATTACGCTAAGCCCTAATGACAAATATCATAAGCATGAAGTAACTAGGAGTTATAAGGCTATTTTTCCACCATGACTATAGTGGGAAAGTAATACAGAGAATATTGTCCTCTGTTTGTGTTTGGAAGTAACGGAAAAGAAATGATTTCTATGAATATAATCTTGTGAAGTATTTCTTGATTTATCATTTTATCTTCAATTTAATTTGCTTCTATTGATATTCAGTTGCGTCAAAGAACATTTAAAATTAAAACGTATTTCTTCACATAGAAAACGTCGTGAAATTTAATTTTTTACTCTGTTTTGTCTCCTATTTCCCACTTAAACCCTAGATCCTGAAATATAATTGCAGGAGGGTAATGAATGACATGAAGCCTAAGTAAATGTGAATCCTATCAGACCCAAGCATTGGTCATAAAGTTGCTGACGCAGTTGGCAAATACTTACAAATTGTCAGTTGATATCACACGCACTCTAAATTGCCAGAAACCTTACGATTGTCTTATTGCCATATTCACCCCAAATTGCAACAAATAAATAGACTATCTTACTTTCAACTCTGAAAGCACTAACCTTTAGAAGATATGAGCAGATGCCCGCTCTTGAATATCTGTAAATCATCAGAAAAACTAACAATCATCAAGAAAAGCAACAGCCCACCAAATTAAAACCTCTCTCAAACCAGAATTCACGAACTGAAGCCCAATCCAATAACTTCTCAACCAAATTCAAAGCAGGAAAAGAGCGTACACCTCGGACTAAATGCATTGACAAGATATCAACTTTAGCTTGACAATTACTTGACTGAACTTGACTGCAAAAACACCCAACACCCACACCCCTCCTATCCTTTCCTTTCCACTCACGCAATAACACTTCGAAAATCGGGAAAAACAACCAAAACAAAACAACTCGCAAGCATTACCGTATTCGAATTCACAACACGAGGGCGTTCAAATGCGGCTAGAGAAGCCGACATTTCGCTTTTCCTTCACCCTTTCCACAGCTGAGTTCACATCTCAACCGGGATTCAAACAAACACTGAGTCCACTCGGATCCAGCCCACAAAAATCGGAAAAGATCCACACAATGGAGGTGGATGAACAGCCAGAACTGGACCCTTTTTTTTCCTTTCAAGAATTTCCCCAAAAAAAAAAAAAAGAAAAGGAAAGAAAGAAAATGGATAGATGAAGCAACAGTAGCAACCAACCAGAGCTGCTTTTTTTCTCTCTCTTGTATTTTGTTTGTGTATATATGACATGAAGGGGGGGGGGGTGAGATTAGGTGGGGTGGTAATGTAATAGTAGTTGTGGAAGGAAAGAAATAACTAATAATACCTGTGATTTCATTTTTGCAGTATTTGTTGCTTTTTACCTACTTCTTCTCCCACATTCATTCTCTCCTACTCTTTACTGCAAATTTTTGCTTTTCTTTTTAGTATTATTATGGTAAATTACGATTGAATTTTTTTTTAAATTTATGATAATTATAACTTTTTAAAATCATCGTTTAACAACATTGAAATGGTATTTGTTAGACAATCGTTAATTAAAAAAATATTTTTAATTTATCAAACAATAAAAAGATATTTAAAATTATTAAAAATTTCGAGGGAGTCCGTAATAATATACCCAGTATTATTATTATTACGAGAACAAAATAAAATTCTTGAATATAAATAAAGAATTAAAAGGGCTTTTATCCATTTTGCTTAAAAAAAAACTTATGAACTGTTATAGATAACAAAATCTCAACATCTTAAATGTTGCAAAGATTTTTTTTCTTGTGTAATGTAATAATATATTTGCTTTAATTTAATGTACATATATTTCCACTCGTTTCAAGCCAAATTGATGATTAATTATTGTAGGAGTAAATTACATTGATGTCCCTTAAATTGTATTTAATTACATTGGAAATGGTTTCGATGTAGTTTACTTTTGGGATGTAGTTTTAAGTTTTTGTCGTTGGAGGGTGTATTTATAATTTTATAAATTATAGTGGTATGTGTGTAATGAACTGCAGAGTTAATGTACTTTAAGTATAATTAGTACGGGATTATGTAACTATACTGTAGAGATAATTAGCCTGTGACATTATATTTAATACGCATGATGTTTGTTTCTGTTTGGCAAATAATTTTATTTATTAGTCAGAATTTATCAAATTTGTTGATTTCAGCAAAAAATTGAATAAAATCATATTTACCCTCAATTGATATTACCGATGTATTGCAGATCAAACAAAAAATTTTTTTTTATCAGACATTCTCACATGCATTAGCGTGTGGAGATGTATAAGAGTAGGTTGGTTAGAAAAATATTTATTTGACTTGCAATAAATCAGTAACAAAATAATTAGGTATAAACATAGATTTTGATTCTTTTTCTTTTTCTAATATCAGTCAAATTTGTCTAACGGGTGGATCTATTTATTAAACAAAAACAAACGTAAAAAACATCAAACCTCAGGAGAAGATAGTGTACTTATTCTTGTAGTATATGTAAGACGTAAGTCTCGATTTGTTCAGCTTTATTATTTATGTCCTTTTCTCCTTTTTTTTTTTTTTTTCCTATGAAGTTTTGAAATAAAAATGTAGTTAAAATCATATTATCCCAATTAAAATAATAAGATAATAATATTATTACTATTTTATATTTTTAAATTAAATGAGTAGTAAATAATGATTTGGATATTTTCGGTGTAATTTGAGTTAACTTTCTCATGGGATTCTAATTTAGGTGAATCCAAGAAAAATGAAATGGGTGCAGAAGAATAAAGCCAATAACCACTGTCAAAAAGAATGTACAACCCTCAAAGCGTGGCTCCATTTCCTAAGTGTTGTGTATTGTGCAGTAATAGTTGTACTTTTGTTGTGGAGTTATTGGTGGATGTGGTGAGCATGTGTGGTCCAGGTGGACAGGGCCACCTCAGTGGTCAGAATTTCAAGCAATTAACCTATTTTTAGCTTTTCCTATGCTTAGTCAAATTCTCTTTTTCCTTTTTCAACACATCCCTTTCGTAGGTTTCTTTTTCTTTTTCTTTTTCTTTTTTTGGTAATTATTTTTTTAATTTGATATTGGGTGATTTAGGGTTTTGCCCTTGAGAAAATTAATATAGTTTTTTTTAATTATTGGGTGCTTAAATTGAATAAAAAGCATTTATTATTTACAAAAAAGATAAATATATATATTTTTATATACAATATCTTGATCTTGTTAATGATATTTTGATGTATTGAATGATTTAATTTATTATTGTCGTATAAAAATTATTAGATGCGACTATTTCATTTAAATCACTAAAAAATAAATAAATAATATGATTTTTTTATATAATATTTAAATTTAGATGTATTTTTATATATTTTGATATAATGTCTCAATTAGGGGTTAGTGAGTGTGTTTAGATCATTCTAGGTTTCAAGCCAATGAGCTAATTCAAGTAGACGTACCCTCACCAATGCCGATGGAAACACTGCTAAAAAAGTCTCGGTTATAACTATTCGATTCTTGTGGTAGTGAGGTCAGTATTGACAAATAGCTCGAAGGTATTAAATGTAATAAAAGAATATACCTGGCATTTGGGGCTATGCAGTTATAATAATGATTGCATTATACAATTCAAGGTAATATGTTATTCCAGTGATAATCAGGTTATTATGAAGGTCAATAATATCATCAAATCGGGTTCGAGTCACACGGATTCTTTGAGTATTCAATCATTTTGATAAGTTACAGGTCATTTTAATCATTATATGATTTAGGTGTAGTTCCTGTATCATATTTTTTTAGCCCGTATTTTAAATTTTTACAAAAATTAAATAAAGTTACATATATGTAGGTGTTTTTGCATTTACTATTATCATCAAATAAGAGAGGTCAACAAGGATGTGTTCCTTGGATATTGTACATGTAATATTGAGTAATTAATCAAATTTGAGGAGTAGGAATTAAAAAACCATGTGACTTTAGGATATGAAATTCATTATAAAATACTATAAAGTAAAAGATTTTAAGTAATTTTGAATCTAGTCCATGCTATATATATATGTTGAAAATGCTTGTTTGCTTCAATATCAAGAAAGATGACTATAGTTTAGTTTTAAATGATTTTTTATGAGAATTATTTAATTTTTCCTACGGATATTGGTACACACGGATAATATAGAAAATATTAAATTATAAATTTATTTTGAATTAATTGTATTTTAATCGCATACATTAGGGCTTTTTTCGAACAGAGTGTCATGCTTTTCAAAATAGTCATTCTTGCTCTCGTATTTTAAATATTTGTTGTATATTTTGTCCTATCGTTAAAATTTGAATGAAATAAACACGTGCAAAGTATATGGACTAAAGGTTTAAAATGAAAATTGGACTGAAGGTTTACCATTATACTTTTCTCTCCAAAACCTCCTCAGTCAATTTAAAAAATTGACTATTTTTCAACTATCCCTCTAAAGTTTGCAATTTATTCAATTATTTTCTATAATAATATTCTTGTTTTTTTATTAGAATGATTGGCACAAACATGAAAAGACATTAGATTACAATATTGATAACAGGCACAACTCCCATCTTCTAAGGTTTGGTGTAATTACATATACGTCTTCTATGGTTTAAAAATTTATAATATTTCTAAAGTTTGCTTTCGTCTCATAAATTAGTCCATCCGTTAGTCAAAATTCACTGTATTTAACAAAAAAATTGAAAAAAGAATCTATATTTACTCCGATTGACTTATTACATGTTAAATAAATATTTTTATAATCAAATTATCCTCATACGTCTTCACGCGTTAATGCGTATTAGGAAGTATATATTCACCGTTATAAAGGTAATTTAGTTTGAAAAGAATTGCTTGATCTACAATAAGTCAATAATAAGTCGATTGAGAGTATTTATCAATTTTTCATACAGTTTTTTTGATAATATCAACAAATTCAGTAATTTTTATCAATTGAGGGATTAATTTATTAGACGAAAGCAAATTTTATATGTGATATATTTAATTTCTCAAATCACATAAAATTTACATATAATTATAATAAATCTCAGAAGAGTGTAATTATCATATGATTATCTGTTTAAAGTCAGCTTACAAAAGAGGGAAAGAATTTGAAAGCATGTCTCATTGAAATCATTATTTCTAGCAAGAAAAAGGAAGAAGACTTTAGGCATAATTTAGTATCTTTTGCAATGACATCACATGTCTAGTTTTCAGAAATAATCATATATACTCTTAAGGGAAAAGTATTATTTTAGTCTACTAAGTATGTTTAATTTTAATTTTAATATGATAATTATGTCCATTTTTGTTTAGGTCCAGTAATTTACAAAATTGCTTACTTCTAGTCATCTGGTAGATTTTCGGACAATTTTACCCCTATGCAACTTTTGAAAGGCAGTTTTAGTCCATATGCAGTCATAGGGGTAAAATTATCTGAAAATCTGCCAAATGACTAAAAGTAAGCAATTTCGTAAGTTACTGGACCTAAACAAAAATGAACATAGTTATAGAACTAAAATTAAAATTAGACATACTTAGCGGACTAAAGTAATACTTTTTCATACTCTTAAAAATATGTAATTAGTAATTAATGAGAATCATATGTATCAAAGTTGGCTGACCTATTTATTTATTTTTTTAGCATAATTTAATTTTATAGTCAATTTAAACCCTACATAAAGGTCACATGGTATGTATTTATTTTTTGAGCAAAATTTTCTTATATATTTATTATTTTCTGGGCCACATGTTATTATTTATAAGGATAATTATACTCGTATTTTTTGAATTTTGACGTAATTATACGTAAATTTTGTGTGATTCGAAAAATTACATTTAGTATCCCTAAAATTTGAATCCGTCTAACAAATGGGTTCCTTCATTAGTTAAAATTCACTGAATTTATTGATAGTAACAGAAAAACTGAACGATAATTGATATTTACCCGTAATTGACTTATTGTAGGTTAATAAAAACTTTTCTAACTAAACCACTTTTATAACGATGAAGATGTACATTATCACATGCATTAATGTGTGAAGATGTAAAATGATAATTTGATCATAAAAAAATTTATTTGACATGTAATAAATTTGCAATTAGTTAATGGGAGAGATATGAATAGCGTGTAAACGGACATGCATTAAAGATGTAAAAAAGGATATGTTTAGAATTGAAACTGATTTGAAAATATAGAGTGCATTTGAATTTAAAAAAAAAAAATATTTAGAGAAAGAATTTTAAATGATTTAATTTTAAAAAAATAAAATCCGTCCTTAGAGTCGCGCGTCGTAACAACCACGATTTTAACTAAGTATAATTTATAATTTATGTTCAAACTTTCCACTTCACGCTTCTAAACTCTGATCATCACTACCTTTCTGGCTCCGCCGTTCATCCCTTCCACCACTGCGGCTTTTCTTCATACAGGTGACATGCATTCTCGACGCTTGACTTCGAGCGTCATCTTTGTTTCTTGTGCATGCATTTCCATGTTTATTCTGTATACACAGGGTCGTTTTTGAAGAATTCGTATATCCATATGATTTAATTCTAAACTGCCAGCGGAGAGCATAGGATTCATATTCGGCAGAAGTAGTTATGGCATTAACAATAATCAGAAAGAATTTTTTGTTGCACCCTTACCTCCTTTTTCCCTCCCAGAATCGCAACCTTATCAATCTTTTGTCTTCAACCCCGAACTTAAACACCGTTTGTGATTCAGCAGCTTATTTAGACACAGTGGAAACTCAAATTTCATCTTTGTGTCAAAAATCCAATTCCAGCGTTCAATTTAGGGAAGCTTTTTCGATCTTTCAGCAATCTGTTGATATGGGCCTCATCCCATCGGGGCCGACTTGCAATCTTCTTGTGCCAGTCCTTGCCAAGAGTAAAGATTACAAAATGGCCTTTGAGATATACAAGAAAATGACAAGTGCTGGGGCTTTGCCCACGTATTTGTCATTGTCTGCTTTGGTTGAGTGCTTGGTGCATTTCGGCGTGCCCCAAGTGGCACTGGCCGCAACTGGGCTGATTTTGAAGCACGGGTACAGCGTCAACGTGTATGTTGCGAATATCATATTGCGTGGTTTTTGCTCTGATGGATGTGCTGTTAAGGCTGAGGAATTCTTAAGTGAAATGCATAGAAATTCAGTGACTCCTGATAGAGTTAGTTTCAATACTTTGATAAAGGGATTTTGCCAGGAGAGGAAGTTAAACCATGCAATGAATCTAAAGAAAAGGATGGAGGATGCAGAAATTATTCCTAATTTGATCACATATAATATTCTGATGAATGCTTATTTTATGGAGGGTCAGGTGGAAGAAGCAATTGGCCTGCTTGAAGAAATGAAGATCAAAGGGTTGGAGCCTGATGGCATTGTATATGGCACGCTAATAAATGGATTATGCAGTAATGGAGATGTTGATAGAGCAAAGGGGTTCTGGAAAGAGATATTGAACAAGGGCATTTCTCCAAATAGAATTACTTATTCCTGTTTGATGCGTGGTCTCTGTCAGAAGGGGCAATTGAAACAAGCCAAGTTTTTGTTCAATGATATGATAAAAAGTGGGATCCGGCCTGATGTTGTCACATTTACAGGTATGATTGGCGGGCTTTGCGAATTCGGGAGAACAGATAAAGCAGTGGAATTGTTTGATTTCATGCTGGAGAAGGGTGAAGAGCCTACTACTGCAACGTATAATATTCTAATTGGTGGATTATGCAAGGCAGGACTGCTAGATGATGCTTCAAAATTTCTGGAAATGATGGTAGATAAGGATAAGAAACCTGATATTGTTACTTGCAATACTGTATTGAGAGGATTCTGTGACATTGGGAGAGTTGATGGAGCCATGAAACTTTTCAATTCAATGCTGTTGAACAAGTTTGTTGAGCCTGATTCGTGGACAATTAGTACGCTAGTCCAAGGACTGTGCAGGGAAGGCAATCTTAAGCAGGCAGAACAAATTAATCGCAGGATGGCTGAACTCAAGAAACTAATGGATGTTGCACCATATACCGTGCTAATCGGAGCTTATCTGAAGGCAGGTAACGTAAAGAAAGCTATGAACCTTTGGAGAGAGCTTTTGGAATTGGGTTTGGTTCCAGACTCAAGGACTTATAGTGCTGTGATTGATGGGTTATGCAGATGTAACTTCATGAACATAGCAAAAGGTATTTTTACTAAAATGAGGACCCACGGCCCAACTCCTACCTCATTTGATTACAACAACTTGATGGCTGCCTTATGCCAGGAAAGTAGCTTAGAGCAAGCAAGAGCAATGTTCCGAGATATGGTCAATGGTAGTTGTAAACCCGATGTTGTCTCGTACAACATTATGGTCCAATCAACAATTAAAGCAGGGGATATTGAGTCTGCCAACAAGTTACTGGTTGATATGCAGCAGAGGGGTCTGAATCCTGATGTTTTAACCTTTTCAATTTTGATTAATAGGTTTTCAAAATTAGGACTGATGGAAGAAGCTAAAAGCATATTTGAAAGAATGAATAAATCTGGGTTCCCACCAAGTGTATTTGTCTATGATTCTTTACTCAAAGGGTTCAAGGCAGAGGGCAAAACAGAAGAAATACTCAATTTGCTTCACAGAATGGCAGACGCTGGTGTTCTTCTTGATGCTGAACTCACTTCAACTATCTTAACATGTCTGTGTGACATATCTGACGGACATGATGTTTTAATGCATCTACCAAGTTTCACCCAAGAGAAATCAAAAGGAAGTAGCATTAGATGTGATGATTTATTAACAAAACTCCAAGATATTGTTCCCATGCTTCAATCCCCTGTCCGTCAATCAGTACAGATATAGAAATACAAAAACTATTCTTCAATTTTCTGACTTTGATGGATGCCCTGAAGTTATCTGCATTATTCTTATATCGTAAGGGTCCTCAGAGATGGAGGCTTGTTTTCTAGATACTCTTCAAAGATCACCTTGAGAAATTAAGGCTCTGCATGTCATTCTACTTGCCCCTTATTCATGCTGGCCGAAAGTTAATGGAGAGACATTTATAAAGATTCAGCATTGTATTATGTGGAGCAGGAAAAGATACATTGGATATGGTTCCCATGGACTTTGAAGGTTTCTTACCGACAGGCAGTTATCCTAATGCTCCTTTACATTTAGATATGAGGTATAATAGCTCTCTGTCTCTCATAAAACACACCCCTATTGGTGCACATCATGTGCTTGTTTCTGTTCCTCATTTGCAAGATAATGTCTACTGGCTGCTCTTTCTTGGAGTGTTGAGCATGGTACATATGATTGGCATCTAAATTTATCATTGATGGCTCGTTGAATTTATTCGTCATGTTATATTGATTGATTGGGATCACCTTGTCCCATAAAGATGTGTTTTATGTTTTATCACAACAGGGAAAGTTTAAGTTGTTGTGATTTCTATACTGAGATGTAAAGTTATTAATACGAGAAAGAGATTCACCTTAACACTAATATTCAACCTTTTGATTCACCTTGGTCAAATAAAAATGATGCTAGTTTGTCACCAGGAGTTGTAATTTCCTATTCTTATGTGTCTTGGCAGATCGATAATGACATGTTATTTCACCTAGGTCTTCGTGCTGATCTTATCACATGTAAAACCTTGCGGTCCTTGCCTTTGCCAGCCGCTACTGACTTTATTCTGCTGTTTAGAGGCAAGAAAAAGGATCAAGTCATCTGATGCTATTTGTTGTTTGCAAGTTAGCATTTACTGAAATTGTCGAATCCCATCATGGCCTAGCTTTATATTAACTATGTATTCTTTGACGTCTTCCGTGGGATATCCCTTTCAGTTAAGATCTTGATATTCTTTTCTCCTTAAATTAAACTTCATGGAAAGTTTACTTGATTTTGAACTCTTGTTTTTCTGAAGTACATCAATACCGCGGGAAACGAAGACGTAATCATTCCTATCATCCTTAGGTGGTCATTACTTTGAGGTGCATTGGATTCTATCATAGGTTTATCCTTCTTACATTGTCTATGGTGTATCTTTTATTGATGTCCCTGCTTAAAGTTCTCCAAAAACTGCTTTGAACCAATGCGGCCTTGCGCCTTGTTGTAATGAAATTCTGTTTTGTGCCCCCATTTCAGATGAGACGCTGAAGACCGGGAAAATCAGACCTCCTCAGGTCTAATGGCTACTTCCCATGTTTGGATCTGAAGAGAGGACAATCGGTGCATGATTGTATGTAGGACGGCTAACAATTGAAATATTTCCATAGCAGTTTTCCTATCTTTAACACTTAATCTTCTGATACTTTTTTGCTTCAGAACGTTTTGAGGGAATTCAAGCAACAACACCATGGCAATGAAGCTATGCTGCTGACTCTTCAGACCAACTGGTTTGAGCGAGTTGGGATGTTAAGTGATCACTGCCAAGATAGGGCCCCCCAGGCCCGCTTGGGGTCATGATTCTTTCATAATGCTCGCTGCTTGCAACTATTTTGCTGCTCATTATTTCTCAACTTTTTTTTATTCGAGTTGCAAGAGGAGTTTATTGTCCTGGCCGTGCCCGGGCTTTAAGCATAATGCGTTTTGGTGGCAGCTATCATGCAGTTCATCCATCCTATGACCAAATGTCTTATCTCACTTACCAGAGAGGATTATCATCGTAAACCTATCTTTAAATTTAATAGGTACGCAACTCTTAAGTAAAATTGCAAGATTCGGTGTCATGTAAATATTGGTGTTTATTATGCCCAAGTTATTAGATAAAAGTTATAATTTTTTCTCCGCTAATTTTTGCAGCTTATTTGTAAAATTGCGATAGTATTGATTTCTTTTTCGAAAGTGTTGATTTTAGCTTTTCATTTTTTAAAATATTTTTTAACTTTCACTATAACTAAAATTTTACAATTTATTTTAGGGATAATTATACTGTCCTCTCCAGAGGTTTCGTGTGATTACACTTGAACTAAATGTAATTTGAATAATATTTTTTATGTTTGTTTTCGTCTAATAAATAGAATCATTCCGTTAGTTAAAATTCAATAAATTTACTGATATTAACAAAAAGATTAAATGGGCATTCATATTTACCTCTTAATGATTAATTAATAATTTATTGTAGATCAAATAATTTTTTTTTCTAACCATAATATTTCATACATTCTCATACACTAATCCATGTAAAGAAGTATATCTCTACCCTTATAAGGGTAGCTTAATGCGAAAATATTTGTTTGACTTATAATGAGTCAATCAATATGAATTTTAATTTTTTGGTAATATCAACAAATCGATGAATTTTAACTAATAAAAAATTTATTATCAAACGAAAACAAACATGGGGTATTAAATATAATTTTTAAATCATATAATATTTTATATATAATTATTCCAAATTTTAAAAAATAATAATATAATTATCCTTTATTTTATTATAAAAATAGAAGTTGTTAGGGTATAATTACACCAAATACACTCTTATAAACTCTGACGGCTCCAGAAAAAGGAAAAGAAATGAAGATTCAAATTAAATAGGTTAGGAAGAAGAGACCAATTTGGCCTACACTTCCATACTCAGTAGAAAACTGTATAATTTATTTGTCATTAAAAAAAGGTGATTCGGAGTAGGGAAAATTACAATTAAAGTTTCATAATTTATCTTATTTGTATTTTGATCCTATTATTTTATAACTCAACAAATTCAATTCTACAAATTTAAAAAAATTGCAATTTACACCCTGTTATTCATTTGTCATAAATTGTTAACACAAGGAAATTACTAATGAGATGTAAACTGTAATTTTTTTTTTAATTTATGGGACTAAAATTATTGAATCATAAAATAATGAGATTAAAGTTACAAATAAAATAAAGTATGGGATGTAAATTATAATTTTTTCTTAGTAATAATTAACCAAGATTAATCTGCGAAAATGATTGTTCATCATAATAAGGTGGACCCCATTATTTTAATATTCCCAATAAAATAAATAAAGTGTCTGAATTATTTCATTTCGTAGTAGTATAGTACTACAACCAACTGCACAAGAATCAAGGAGAGAAGATTCTGATGCAGCCGCCTCACTGCTCCACCACTCACTAATAAACAATTATTATTAAGTCTGAGGTATCATCAGTGTTCCAAAATTTCAACTCTATTAAATTATCTAAAAAAACCTATATTTAGATTGAATTATTTGAGTTTGAAAAATGAATTTAGACCAAATTTTTTTAACTAATTTCATATTAAATGAATTTAAAATTCGATAGATCAAACTGGAAATTCGAGAATTCGAATGTATTTTTTAATAGCATTATTAATAATGTTTTAGTCTAGCGGTTAATGTTGGAGTCCGATAAATAAATTTGACATAATGGGTTCGAATTACACCAAACGTGCATCTATTTGTCTAACTTAATATGAATTTATTATAATTGATCTCTCAAATTTATTGCAATGTAGCGTATTAATTGAATCAATGTATTAGTCAATTATAAACACTTTTTTTTTTTGCAGCATTGAATTATCAAAATAAGTTGGATAAATTTAAAATTCTTAGTTTCAAATGCCACATAAAAGATTCTCTAATGATTGAAAATCCAACATATTATAAGCGTGTATGAGTGGATGCGTACGTGACTAATATTATGAAATTTAAATTCTATTAAATATGTGGATGGTTATAACTTATATTGGTTGTATCCTTCTGTTTAATGTGAGTTTTGTCATTTTATTATTTATTGCAATTTAAGTTGATGATTAATGATGATATATAATTTAGTTTTTATACATTAATATAGTTATTTTTTATTAAATAATTGGTGCATTATCAAAATCGATCAAATCATTAATAATTTTCAGCTCCGAACATACATACTTACGTACCAAAAAAAAAAATAATGCCATAACGCGTACAGAAAAATTTTCGAATAAACTATAAATACAACAGTTACAGTTACCGAACTCGAACTTATCACAAAGTTTCGATGTGATGTACATAGAAGTACATATACCTAATCTTTTCCACACAAGAAAATCTATTTTTGAAAATAATGTACAAATATCTAGAAATTGTGAAAATAACATACTTTAAAATAATAACATTTGGATGAATAGATACAAATATTCACTTCTTAAAATGGCATATTGCAATTAACATATAGTGATAAAAAAGTTGCCTATATTATTTCCATGAACGGAATTAATAAATGTTAATGGACTAGATTCCTATGTCAATATTTTTTTTTTAATTTTTAGTTTATTATCATTCACTATTACTAATATCTCATTTAATTATTTATAAAATTATTTTATAATTAGTATAAAAATATATAAACATTCATCAGTAATTTTAAATTATAATTTAATTTTATTAAAAAGGACACGTATATTACGTATATTAATATGACGTGAAAGTGTGATAGAAGATACGTGGGGCATTTTGATAATTTGAAATTCTTTATAGTAAATCTTATGTTATATGTTTCTTTCAAATATTTTTATATAGTTTAGGGAAAATAAAATTTAATTCTTGATGACGTTGACACACACTATAGCAAAATTGGTTTCTCTCTCTCTCTCTCTTTCCAACCATAAATACAAGTGCGGAAGTCTTTGCTTCGTATACCATTACTCATTTATTCTGTATTTTGTTGAGATAAATCCAACAGTGACACACCCACACTATGTCAGCATGTTGTCGCCGGGCGACGGCGGCCGCGACGACAGCGAAGGAGGTCCATCACATTCCGCGCCGGGCTCCGGCGTCCGTCAATTATTTGCACGTTAATCATCCCAAATTTTGGGAAAGGAGAGGTGCGTTACGGACGAGACGATGGGTGATCGAGGCTGCGGTGGCGGGAGGAGAGGAGGAGGTGAAGAGGAGGGGGCAGCCGCCTCGGTGCTGTTCGTTTGACAGAGAGGGCGCTGGCGAAAAGTAATGGTGAAGACGTTGATCGGAGGGTGGAGGTGGCGGTTGCAGCGGCGGCTACGGTGGTGCTTGGAGTGGGGAATCGGGTGCTGTACAAGCTCGCATTAGTTCCTCTCAAGCACTATCCTTTCTTTCTTGCTCAGCTCGCTACTTTCGGGTGATTCTACGATTCTTTTTCGCTCTCACCACCATTTCATTTTCATGCCATTCTGTTTCTTAAGACTCTAACATTTAATTTCCAAGCTCCAGAGTTTAGCTAAATGTCGTGTTAGGATTCGTTGCGAGCGCACATTTTTTTATGGAAAATTTTAGTATGAACTACGCAAGTCATTGAATTGTAGATGTAAATATTTAATAGTTGTCTACAGTCTATTTCCTTGATTTGGATATGTTATTCCATCGGAAAGTTAAAATAGAAAGTGAGGAAAAAGGAAAGAAGTTTTGTGACGGAACGCAAGTGAGAAGCGACAAATGAAAACCGTGGCCGTCGAAATTGAAGGTCGGAATCTATTGGAATTACGTGCGCGGATATAACTGTCTTTCCACCAAGTCATGAGACATCGAATAGAGACGTAAAACTTTCGGGATCACCCAAATGGGAAAATCTTGGTGAACGTGAGGGCTAGAGAGTGTGTTGTGAATGATTGTACCACGGGGTGGGGGGCGTAGGGACGCCTTCATCAATTCATGATGCGTCAGTTGGTCGCGTCTTCATTGATGGGCGTGCCCAAGTGGCTTGTCTCAGCCATGATTAGTGGGGGTAATTACAGTCTATGGTCCCTATAATCTTGGACTCTGATTCTTGATTAGTATGGGGTGCTATGATTAAGCACAAGAAGCTGTGATTAACGGTGTTGATTAGTTATTAGAAGCTCTTTTAAAGTCTGCCGTCATTTAAGAATTTGGTGGGAATTTTGTTAGCGAGATTAGGACCATTCATTTTGGAAAAGGCTTTTCTGAGCGTGTTCTTTTCCTTCAAGGGGTTGTGTACTTTTATGTGAAAAAGAAATGAGTGTTCCCCTACATGATGTTTGTGGTTTATAGGGGTCCCATTTGAATGAGAACCGTTGGTGATGACTTGGATGTGGAGTTGTGGTTCCCCACAAGACCAGCACAGAGATTCTCTTTGTGGATTTATCCCTTTCCATGTGCTTCAAAAGTGTCAGCATCTACACTTGTGTGGCATGTGATATTGGAAAAACATGTCGTCTCTTGGTTCTTTCCATTTCCCTCCAAAGTTCATGCCCTCACTCTGGTTAACTGGAACATGTCAATCTAACCATTTAACTCCTATTGACCATAAAAAAAAACATGTCTCTCTGGTTAATCAATGTACTTCTCTGCTTGTTGAATTATATCGTACCAGTGGGGTTTAAACTGCACTATCTAGCATTTTATTGATGAAGCCTATAAACTACCTTGGCTATCCCGTTCCGGTAGACAGATTCTCATCCTAAATGTTGACTACCCTCTCATTTTATGTTTAAGATGTGGTAAGATTGTTGGCATGAACAACTGATGCATGTTTTACCTTTTGCCTAATGCTATAAACCGTCCATAGAAGTATATATATGTGCGTCTGTAAACTGCATTGTGAATGCCAGACTTTTAGATTACCGTAATGTGACTCGGTAACCATCTACACAGCTTATTTTGTAAGGCCTTTTAGGTACTAACCAGGAACACTGGGGCTAAGTTTCATATCTGCATCGGTACCTCAAGTCTAAAACTATTAGTGTTATTATCAAGATTTATAATTTTCTTTCTTTTAAACAAACCTATTTTCACTCATGAAAATTGAAATAGAAAATAATTATATTTCCTGATCTTTCGCAAAAGCTGAATTGCAACCTGTGAAATATAAGATTCACTATCTGCTTTATAGACATAAAAAGATATCTGAGTGGAACTGGAAAAAGGTTACTGGATAGATAATCCTATCTGCTCATGGATTCAATTTTATGTTTAGTAATTTTCTTGAATCATTTATGGCTATGTACCTTGAAATTCTAGTGATCCATTCAAATCTTTTCCAGGTATGTAATTGTATACTTCTCTATATTGTATCTCCGCTATCAAGCTGGCAAGGTTACTGATGAAATGCTATCCTTGCCAAAATCACCATTAATTGCTATTGGCCTCTTGGAGGCTCTAGCTGCTGCATCTGGGATGGCAGCAGGAGGTAATTCACTTTTCATGTTTTTTTGATATCTTTCTATTTTATTCTTAATCTGGTGGATCGTGCAATTTAAGTATCATGATGTCAACAGTATCACTCTTCTTTGCTGGGGATTGTGATGCTTTTATGGTGTGCTTCAGCAGTTTTGTCCACTGACAATGCTCTGAGATGATATATCCTTCATTGATTGCCATTTCCTGGACAAGTGTTATAGATTTAGGCTTTATGGAACTCCTGCGAACTGAATTTTATTGCTGGCTGAAAAATCTGTTCATGCATGTGAAATAAATTGGCTAAGCATGGCAAGTGTTACTTGCATGATGCTTTATCTTGTGCTTGTGGTTTATTCTAGTTCTAAGATGTAGCTTAGATTTATCAGATGCCAATTGACAACTGTTGCCTTCTGCTCAAGATTTGAGATAGAGGGATGAAATCTTTAAGAATGATTTTGTTTTCTTTTTAATGTGCTCATATGATTTTTGACAAAATTGTTACCTTAAGTTTTGTAAATAGTTGAACTTTTTCCACATGTAAGGAGCAGTTAACAATTTTTGACTTGATTCACTCTAATGTTTTTCCATATTGGAACAGCTATTCTTTCTGGTGCCGCAATTCCAGTACTGTCTCAGGTAACAACAAACTCTAATTTATTGTCCTTCTTTATTGGCATTAAATATGTAGTTTGAACTAGAAACTTCCATGCCTCTGATTTAGTGGTCAAGTACTCTGATTCACTGATTATATGCTAACGGTGTCCCGATGGATGACTGCAGTTGTTATGAGTGTCATCCTATAAACGATAAACCACATAGAAAGATGGAGAATTCTCAGAATTAAAGATCAATTTCATGATTTTACTTCTAAAAGGTTTGGCCTTTTCATTTGTTAGTAGTCTAAATAGGATTCCTCATATACGTTCACATTCATGATAGTCCTCTTGACTGGTATTATTAGGTCTAAGTCAGGATCTAAGTTTAAGAAATAGTAGGTAGTAGGCCAAGTAACTAATTAGTTATCATTTGGTTTTATAGAAGATATAACTCAAGAAGACATTCGGACCCACAATGACATGAGGCTGCTACATACAAGAGTATATTTCCTGTTAACAAAATGATGTGGAGCTATATGATTTAATGTGGTTGTCCGCTAATCTTTGCAGAGCTTTCTTGTCTGGCAACTTGTCCTTTCATATATCTTCCTTGGGAGGAGATATCGGTTCAACCAGTTATTTGGTTGCTTTCTGGTGGCAGTTGGTGTTATAATTACTGTTGCCAGGTAATTCATTTAATTGTGTCTTGCTCTTCATTTCTCTCTCTACACAACACACACACTTCACCGGGCACCACCAGATTTGTCCGCAAAAGTTGTCAAGAAAGGAAACATCTAGGCGAGAGATGCCATAAAGCTCCCAGAGGTATAGTTAATAAATCTTCAGAAAGTAAAGATTCAACCTAATTGAATATAGTTGTACACAAATTTGGGCATTTTGTAAGGTATTAATTATTATTGAGGCCTGACTTCTTTCTTGTCAACAAGATGGACATATAGAAAGCATAAATATGAGTTTCAGTAAGCTCATCCTCCTCTTTTTGGGATAGCAATAAAAATAACATTAAATGTACTCTTGGAAAGAGTAGATGCCTGTTCCATTGTATGGAAAATAACACTTAAACTATCAGTCTGCCTATTATTGGCCATCTGCAAGGACACGGCGTTGTTTCTTTCCATTCAGCGCTGTTTCCAGATTATCCATCATTAGTTTGAATCATGGAATACCTTAAGCAAGTGACAGAACTTTCAATGACTATTCATTTCACGAGTTTGTTCTCGTTTTTGAAATATTTATGGCATATATTTAATTTACTTTCACAACGGAAGTCCAAAGAAACTATATTAGCACCCTCAATTCCAAGATGACAATCTGGGAAAAGTTAGCCAGTTTATACCCCTTCTAGCATCTTGTAGATAATCCAGGATTCTTCTTCCATTGTACATTATAAGTCTGATTATCTAAATGATTTTTAACATTCATAGTATCTCTTTTTTACTTGCAGCGGATCAGGTACTGGTTCTCTGATGGAAGCTGGAATATTTTGGAGTATTCTGATGATTATTTCTTTCTTGCTACAAGCGGCTGATACAGTCTTGAAGGTACAAGCTGCCCCTGTGCTTTGAGACTCCCTCGTCTTGTTGCATACTTTTCTTGTACTGAGCGTGTTCTTCTTTATAGGAAACAATCTTTCTGGATGCTGCTCAAAGATTAAAGGTAGGTATAACTGACATATTCATCACCTCATCAAATTTATAAATGAAAAGTTGAGACAAAATTGAAATGATTCAATTAACTGATAGGTACTTATATCTGGAAAAAGACTTGCAGCCTACTTGTGGGTTCACGCTTTATTGCAATTAAGTTAAGTTGGTTAAAGATCAACAATGAGTTTGTTTTATGTTAATCACATATGCTACTATATCTCAAGGAAATTAAATGCCTGACAAATGTCATATAGAATATGCAACAAAGGTATATAGTGTGTTGAGTATTGTGTATTCATAAATAATAACCAGCTATCAGAGGAAGAACTTCACCAAGCAAGTATGCACATTTTCTGACTCTATTTATTTATAGATTGAATAGTAATTATGTGATGTTTGTTGCATTCATGGCAGGGAGGCACAGTTGATCTATTTGTGATAAACTCCTATGGATCTGCTTATCAGGTTATAATTTAAGCTTTAGTACTCTTTAAAGTTATGCAAACCATGTATTTCAATTTTATCAGAAACCTGAAACTTGTGTATGCATGACCAGGCTGCTTTTATATGCATCCTCCTTCCATTTTTGTCAAACCTATGGGGCATCCCTTTTGGTCAACTGCTGAATTATCTTAAAGATGGTGCTGCCTGCTTTTTGAATGTTGGTGCCATGTCAAACAGTAAGTCATGATGTACTATTACTCTCCAATCTCATTGTTCTTGTATGCACTTTTTTTCCACTTCCTGTTGGTGAATTGCAGCGCCATAAGAATAAGATTAAAACTTAACTTTTCTAACTTGTCCATGTGACAAATGGGATCTGTATAATCGAGGAGGGTCTTTCAAGACTACAAATTAAGGTTTGGGAATTACCGCCCACTGAAATAGAAGGTAGAAAAATCTGCTTAATAGAGTGAAGGGAATGAAATAGTTAAAGTTAGTACATCAACAAAGCACCGGGATTATATCTTTCTGATCACACTGTTATGCTTATACCACCTAACAACTCTGCCACCCTTAGCTTCACCTCAGAATTTTCAGCTTTAACTCAGTGAGGAGGCTACAAGTTAAGTTTTTGTCTGTAATTTGGAAGTCATTATCTCCTGTAGGATGGTCCTGGCCTTTTTTATGTAATAACAATGAACAAAATCTGGACTAGCAACTCTGAGACATCTCTTGCGCAGTTCTGTGGAAACTAAAAGGAGATAATTTTTTATGCAAATACAAAATGATGTAAAATAGGTGAAGAAGATGATAAATGACACACTTATGCATATGATGAATAGATGCGCTCAGCTGTGCCATAAGTGAGTAATTGAGGCTAACTGGTTTTGGCCACAGGATGTAATGGTGCACCTTTACTGCCGGTTCTTTTTGTTATTGTCAACATGGGTTTCAACATATCGTTGTTGCATCTGCTCAAGATCTCTTCGGCTGTGGTATCTTGTCTTGCTTCTACACTTTCAGGTTGGTTAACTTTACTAACTCTCATCTTTTATACCTTTTGCTGCAACTTCTAGGGTAGATTTCCATTTTACACAAAGTGATTCTGAATGTTTACTGGCTTGTATTGATTGGGTCCCAATTATTTGTTAGCAAGCAATGTAGTTTAGAAGAGATCAAGACCTGCTTTTGCCTGAAGGCACTAGTGAAAGATCATTGTCTCACAAAATTTGAGAAATTTCCCTTGATGAGCTACATAGGTTATAGGGTAAACGATGGGCCTTCACCTTCTCAAGCCACTCGAATCTGCAACTGCTGGTGGCGTGATGCTCTAGCCATAGGTGGCTTAACCCTTGATCACCCTTCTTAACCCCAGCCACCCACGAAAAAGGAAAAGAACATCTTTCTTCCGATAGTAGTTGTTGTATTATTCTGTTTCAGATATAGACTAGTATTCCGAGACATCATGCCAACATGTCTAGAAATTAAGAACTCATGAGTTTTTGTGGATGAGTGAGAAGTTGGTTACAGGGCTTCAGAAGTTAGCCTAACAAACTAAAATTTGGTGTCTAAAGTTAAAAGGATATGATACATACAGGACGTACGCAACATGAATATAGTTTATGCCTATTGCTGAAACTTACGACTGGGAAGGTGAAAAGTATTTCTCATCAGAAAAGATTCTATTCTGGACAATAAAAGATTGTGAAGTGAAGTTGGTATCAAGTTTTCTTGGAAGTGTGGCAATAAAGAACTGCGGTTTCCACCGCAAATTTTGGTCTTTTCAGAATTTGGGAAATCAATGTAGACGAATTTTGTTCCCCTCTATTTATTGAGCCTGAAGAATTATGGTAGCAGATCCTTCAGAAAACTAGAATTAGTTAATTGTGTTACAAGCACAATTGTCAATTTTACCCTCACGCCTCGAGTTGATTGTTAAGGTCTACTAACTTCTACTGCACTTGCCTTGAAATTCTTTTATTTGTTCGCTTTATTCATGTTTTTTCCGCTAACATCATTATCTCATTTTGCCTCTCCTTTGTAGTTCCTATATCTGTTTATTTCTTCACATTGCCGCTGCCATATCTTGGGGTCGCAACCTCCCTTCCTCCTGGCTTTGTAGCAGGCACAATTGTCCTTGTCGTGGGTTTGCTGATTTATATATGGAGACCATCAAATTCCTCAAGTAACCCTTCTCCTGTGAGTTAGTCAATAAACAAGACCATGCCCTTTTGGTTTTCTTATATACTACAGTTTTGATGCTTGGTGACACCAAAGACAGATGACTTTGGAGCAGAGAGAATTAGGGGAAATAATGGTTGTACGTGTCCGGTATTCTTCAAGAAAATGAGGAAAAAAGCGGCCTATTGATGTTTCAAATTTTCGTCATGAAACAGTAGCCTAAGTGCAGTGCTCTCCTCCTGTTGCTAATCAGGACAACGGAAAGCAGTTAAGGGTGACATTTTGATGCTGCTGCTATTTGCTGACAGCAATTCATCCGAATCTTAAGAGAAAGCGAAGAGGAAAAATCTTTTGTTCGAGCAGCAGAGAATGTAAAATTGTTGTGGAATAAGAGCAACAAGTAGAGGGAGCTGACTGAACTCATGACTTGTGATTCTGATTGTTGTACAACTACATTTTCTTCATGGTGAACTGAACATTTCAAGTGTACAAGTCAATTTTGTTACAAAGTACAAACTGTACTAAGTATCATTTAGGCTTATAAACCACTGATATATCTTATCAACTTACATACACAGCAATAAGGTTCCCTGCCCTTGGTTGTACATACATGCTAGTTTATTTTATCAGGTAATCTATTGGTTCTCTTACAGCAATCTATAAAGTGGCCACAGATATTTCGTACTTGGCCATGATAGGAGTCGTCTCCTTACACCAATATGATGTCGTCCCTTCACTTGTATACCCCGAGCCACTCCCAGAACTAGTTGGTGGCTTGAGCACATCAGTCCCCACTGAAAACAAGTAATGAAATGGCTTAGGTGGTGGCATTATATCTACCCCTCCCTCCAACATTTTCACCACAATGCTCATTGGCGGCCTCGCCTCGGGTGAGTCTTGAGCACACCAAAGGGCCACCATAGCCATTCTCTCAGCCTTTGCTCTGTCCTTCTCCTCAATCCCACAAGCTTCTGTTAATTGCATCAGCTCTCCTTTCTCATACTCCTCCCAAACTTGCTTTGGAAACCAATCAAGACTGTCGCTATTGCCGCCTATTTTGGTGTTTTTCCTCCTCCCGACTATCTCAAACAGGAGAATCCCAAAACTATACACATCACATTTATAGGTTATTGGGAAGTTCTTCAGCATGAACTCTGGTGCCAAGTACCCGGGAGTCCCCCTGTATCCAGTGACAGTAACGTGTGTGTCGTCTCTGTTGCAGAGCTTTGCGAGCCCAAAATCCGCTACCTTGGGAGAGAAGTTCTCGTCCAGGAGCACATTCCCCGGCTTAATGTCATAGTGAATGATCCTTTGCTGGCACTCTTCATGTAAGTATGCGATTCCCTTTGCTGTTCCTATTGCAATTTCATGCAGTTTCTCCCACTTCAGCTCTTGATTCTCACTGAACAAATGCTTGTCAAGTGATCCATTTTCCATGAATTCATACACAAGAGCACTCATGAAGTGATCATAGCAGAAGCCATATAGCCTCACCAAGTTTATATGATGAGTCCTCCCAATGGTTCCAACTTCAGCCATGAACTGTTCTTCAATGCTCCGGTTTGGACCCCTGTTGAGGACTTTTACAGCAATCTTTACCCCATTTGTGAACTGCCCTCTGTACACTCTGCCAAAACCTCCAGATCCTAACGTTACTGAGTAGTTATTCGTAAAAGCACAGAGCTGCTGAGCAGTGAAACGGACCGGTTTTTGCTGAGCCAGTTCTAGGAAGAATTTCTCCATTGTTGGGGCGTCAACCTCCCAAACTTGGATCACATTTGACGGCATTGGTGGGGCTACTGCTGCTCTTAGTTCTGATACCATCGCCTTCTTCATTTTCCGGGCACAGCATATGGACACAAAGCCAATCACTACCAGTATTATCATGGTCACAATTATAGCTGCGACATGAAATTTGCAGTGGTGAGTAGGAACAAAAAAACAAATAGCCGGAGATGAGCTGAATACATTGCTGTCTAAACTTATATGAACTTTTATAACGCTTGAACAAAGAATCGGACAATGAATCGAACTCCAGTGGCTTATCATACTTTTTCCAAGCTTTATCAAATTGAAAGACACGTTCAAGGTAGCTTTGTTATGTTTAACAACGTTTGAGCAGCGAGCTTTTAATGGTAGCTCATCTCCAAGAGAGTAGCTTGGTTTCAAGCTTAGTTGTGAAATTAAGCTTGTGACATGCAGATACTCGTGCTATTTAATAGCCAGCTGCTGAATGCTTACCTACGGCTGGCGATCCGCCACTCTCTGGTGGTGGAGAAGGGAAGCCTTCAAAGGTTGACATAGTTGATGGAATTTCAGGTCTTGAATCTGGAAATCACTACTCACTTCCTGATATATTTTCCTTGTCAATCATGATCATGCCTTCAACACAACAAGCCTACTTCTACTTGTATATATGCTGCTTTCTTGTAGAGTATGGGAGGCACTAGTATTGATTACTATTTACTGGATGGATGCAGCATTCAGCTTCCCCTCTCTTTCCTCTTTCCCACATCAAATCATACAGCATTTCCTATTAATTGCTTCATGTTTTCAAACCACGAAAACCATGCAATGACTCACCGGCTATCCTGTCCAAGGATGGCGACGGATTGGACTACAAACGCGCTTTCACCTGTCTTGAACTCGACTCATTTCAATCCATCTCTATTATAGTTGGAACCAAACTCCCCCTATCTCGCCAGGTCTAACTCATAAAATCATATTTTAGATTTTCTCTCTTTCAATTAAATAATACATATATTTTTAAACAGAATAAGGTTTATTGTTTGTAAGTATTTGATAAATTAAAATGTATGTATTAATGTTTTGATGTAGATGGTGCGCTTTTGATTAAGGTAGAAATTCAAAGTAGCCTCAAAAGATGGATTGGAAATGTGTTGATAAGGCAAATTCCGTTTTTTGGTCCCACTACAATAGTATGGTTCTTACTTTTGGTTTCAATTTAACGGATGGACACTTATTGTCCAAAATATTAAAATTTTGATGATATTGATCTTGTGTTGAGTGCTAACAAAAACGCCATATGTTGTGTCACTTGTCGTTAGTCAACGGCTGACTTAACCAATAAATAGACGAATTCTATTTATTCTTTATTAATTTATAAAAAAAAAACAAAAAACCCTTCTTGTATTTTAAAAGTGGACTAAAAAAACCTTTTTTGGATTTAGGAATTGTTTGTGAAAATTTTTGGTTATACAGAAGTGATATTTGTAGAAAAAGTTGGAAGTTGTAGTAAAATTAAAAGTAAATAGTGTTTATAAAAAAAATAAATTAAAAAGCAGATAAAAGCTAAATTTGATAGTTTTGGGAACAAATCACTTCTAAAATAAATTTAATTGATTAAAAATCATTTTTGTCCTCATGTGTTATTGTTTGTAAAAGATAATTATATTTTTACAAAAAATAATAAACTTTATATGATAAGTACACAATTTATCATATTTTGATGATGATTATACATTCCTTTTTAAGCTGAAATACTCCTAATCACATGGATTTATTTCATTTCCAGCTCAAAAGATTCGATGAGGAGTAAAGATGATAAATTTGAGTTAAAAACGGCATTTGAAAGCATTTAAAGAAAGAAGGAGTAAATTGTGATAGATTTATTGATCCGACTAGATGCACCCACGCTTAGTGCTGCTGTTAACTATGACTAAAAAGGAAAGATGCGGTTTATGGTGAAGAAAAAGGCATGATTGCTCTATGATTTTAGAAAGAATCATATGGGATATTTAGCTGATGCAAGTGAATGATTTGTTAACTTTTTAGAGCCAATTATGTACCTAACCATGTTTTATGTCTAGATTCGTAGGATGCTTATAATATAAATAGGAAGACATCTCTCATCCATTATTCTATCCATCATTCTATCTTTTGAATTCTTTTTAGTTTTAATACACTACCTATTTGCTAATGGAATTCCACTTATTTTTTGTGTGTTCTCTATTAACATGTTAGACTAGGATTTTTATTTTTAGGTTAAGGTTAAGGTGAATGCTTGATTTCTAAATGTTGTGCGATCTAATTTATACTTACTATTCTCGTTAAAATAAGTATTCATGTTATTCTTTGCAACTTACTACAAATATCTGAGTTATGAATAATGTGGGCACCTGTTCATTATCAAGAAGGTTTCCTTTGCTAATTGAACTTTGCAAATCCGTGTAATTATTTGTTCAGTTCAATTATTAGTAGCGATATAGCATGATTGATTATGTCACAGTAGTTAATTATATTATGGGGGATGCATGATTTAACTTAAATTGATTTTCATAGGAATTTGTTAGTTAGAACAAACCTTTCTAATTCGTAATAGTGTTGATGGATTAAATATTGTGGACGTTTTCAAGGTTGTTAGGAATTTAGCCAACGGTCGTACCTTGACTGATGAAAAGGTAAGGAAAGATGATGTCATTAGGTCGTACCAATGACCATAATTGATTGATTTATTTTTAAACGCGTGTTGTATTTGCATCAATTATCAATCAATGGAATCAAGTATGAACCCAATCTTAACTGAAAAGTCTATTCTTATATTTTTTCTCTTTCAATTTCATAATCCCTCTAGTTTAATTTAATTTTTATTCTCTTCACAATCAACCCTCCACTATTTTTTATTTTTGAAGGAACCAATTTGAAGCTAATCTCTGATGAATGGACCCTACCCTCACTTCTACAAAAGTGTCCTTAGGAATTATTTTTTGTGATCTCGACACCTAATTTATTTTGATTAATATATTTTATATTTAATTTTTTAAAATATTAACAAGAAATAAATATTTAATTTAATAATTCTTCCACTAAGTAATATAATTGTTTGTTCATCAATAATTATTAAATTTGCATAATTGCAAAACCAAAAAGTATTTTTTAACTAATCAATAGCCATTTCATTTATATTTGTTAATAATATAGGAATAAATATAATTAGATAATATAAAAAATAAAATATAAAAATTTTAAAATATAAATATGTGAAAGTGTAAATGTGATTATTTTTGAATTATTTAAATTGCTTGCAGATTTTAAATATCAACTTTAAATATGCAATTTTAAAAGTAAATTGGAAGCTGTAAAGTTGAATTAATTATTATAACGAGGGTAAAGTAGTAAATGATTTGAATTATTTACAAAAAAAATTAAAGCAGCTAGAAGCACCCCCAAGGTATGTTTCAAACTTTTAGCCTAAAAGCGATTTTTCTTAGCAGTTTTGAAAGGAGAAGTTGGTGTCCAAACATCTCAACTTAAGTATTTTTTTTTTTTTGAACCAGAAGTTGAAAAACACTTTTTCAAAGCCTGCGTATTCACTCCCTTAAAAAATTTTGAAATAATTTTTTTATTTTTTGTGGAAAAAATGAGTATTATTAATAAACAACAAGTTCAAATATAAGCAAAATTAGTATTTTTTAATAAATAGGGACAAAATGATCTTTAATTAATTTAATTTTATTTTAGAAGTGATTTTTCTGTAAATATTTTCAATTTAGCCTTTGTCTGTTTTTTACTTTTTTTTTTATAAATACTACCCACTTTTGATTCTATCATAATTTTTAATTTTGTTTTTACAAAAATAACTTCTCCAGAAGCAAAAATTTTCGCAAATACTCTCTTAATTAGACTAAACTAAAGTACGCTTCTTGATCTTATTAAATCACGCTCCTTTCATTTTGTTTTTCTTTTTTAATTTCAAAGTTGTTTTTTATTTATTTATTTTACTTACTCCTAAAATAATAAATAATAATTTTTTGAAATATTATTTATTTAGATGTAAAATAGGTGAAGAAGATGACAAATGAGACACGTATGCATATGATGAATGGATGCGCTCAGTTGTGGCATAAGTGAGTAATTGAGGTTAACTGGGATGTAATGGTGCACCTTTACTGCCGGTTCTTTTTGTTATTGTGAACATGGGTTTTGTTGCATCTGCTCAAGATCTCTTCAGCTGTGGTATCTTGTCTTGCTTCCACACTTTCAGGTATTGGTTAGCAAGCAATGTAGTTTAGTAGAGATCAAGACCTGCTTTTGCCTCAAGGCACTAGTGAAAGATCATTGTCTCACAAAATTTGCCTTGATGAGCTACATAGGTTGTAGGGTGAACGATGGGTCTTCACCTTCTCAAGCCACTCGAATCTGCAACCGCTGGTGGCGTGATGCTCTAGCCACAGGTGGCTTAACCCTTGATCACCCTTCATCCCAATCTTAAGAGAAAGCCAAGAGGAAAAATCTTTTGTTCCAGCAGCAGAGAATGTAAAATTGTTGTGGAATAATAGCAACAAGTAGAGGGAGCTGACTGAACTCATGACTTGTGATTCTGATTGTTGTACCACTACATTTTCTTCATGGTGAACTGAACATTTCAAGTGTACAAGTCAATTTTGTTACCAAGTACAAACTTTACCAAGTATCATTTAGGCTTATAAACCACTGATATATCTTATCAACTTACATACACAGCAGTAAGGTTCCCTGCCCTTGGTTGTACATACATGCTAGTTTATTTTATCAGGTAATCTATTGCTTCTCTTACAGCAATCTATAAAGTGGCCACAGATATTTCATACTTGGCCATGATAGGAGTCGTCTCCTTAAACCAATACGATGTCGTCCCTTCACTTGTACACCCCGAACCACTCCCAGAACTAGTTGGTGGCTTCAGCACATCAGTCCCCACTGAGAACAAGTAATGAAATGGCTTAGGTGGTGGCATTATCTCTACCCCTCCCTCCAACATTTTCACCACAATGCTCATTGGCGGCCTCGCCTCGGGTGAGTCTTGAGCACACCAAAGGGCCACCACAGCCATTCTCTCAGCCTTTGCTCTGTCCTTCTCCTCAATCCCACAAGCTTCTGTTAATTGCATCAGCTCTCCTTTCTCATACTCCTCCCAAACTTGCTTTGGAAACCAATCGAGACTGTCGCTATTGCCGCCTATTTTGGTGTTTTTCCTCCTCCCGACTATCTCAAACAGGAGAATCCCAAAACTATACACATCACATTTATAGGTTATTGGGAAGTTCTTCAGCATGAACTCCGGTGCCAAGTACCCGGGAGTCCCCCTGTATCCGGAGACAGTAACGTGTGTGTCGTCTCTGTTGCAGAGCCTTGCCAGCCCAAAATCCGCTACCTTGGGAGAGAAGTTCTCGTCCAGAAGCACATTCCCAGGCTTAATGTCATAGTGAATGATCCTTTGCTGGCACTCTTCATGTAAGTATGCGATTCCCTTTGCTGTTCCTATTGCAATTTCATGCAGTTTCTCCCACTTCAGCTCTTGATTCTCACTGAACAAATGCTTGTCAAGTGATCCATTTTCCATGAATTCATACACAAGAGCACTCATGAACTGATCATAGCAGAAGCCATATAACCTCACCAAGTTTATATGATGAGTCCTCCCAATGGTTCCAACTTCAGCCATGAACTGTTCTTCGATGCTCCGGTTTGGACCCCTGTTGAGGACTTTTACAGCAATCTTTACCCCATTTGTGAACTGCCCTTTGTACACTCTGCCAAAACCTCCAGATCCTAACGTTACTGAGTAGTTATTCGTAAAAGCACAGAGCTGCTGAGCAGTGAAACGGACCGGTTTTTGCTGAGCCAGTTCTAGGAAGAATTTCTCCATTGTTGGGGCGTCAACCTCCCAAACTTGGATCATATTTGACGGCATTGGTGGGGCTACTGCTGCTCTTAGTTCTGATGCCTTCTTCATCCGGAGACAGTGTATGAACATAGAGATAGCCACTACCATTATTATCTGGGTCACAATTATAGCTGCGACATGAAATTTGCAGTGGTGAGTAGGAACAAAAAAACAAATAGCCGGAGATGAGCTGAATACATTGCTGTCTAAACTTATATGAACTTTTATAGAATTGGACAATGAATCGAACTCCAGTGGCTTATCATACTTTTTCCAAGTTTTATCAAATTGAAAGACACGTTCAAGGTTGGTTTGTTATGTTGAACGACGTTTGAGCAGCGAGCTTTTAACAGTAGCTCATCTCCAAGAGAGTAGCTTGGTTTCAAGCTTAGCTGTGAAATTAAGCTTGTGACATGCAGATACTTGCACTATTTACTAACCAGCTCCTGAATGCTTACCTATGGCTGGTCCGCCAATCTTGAAAGGAAGTGGTTGAGAAGACATGCTGCCTTCACCGGTTGACATAGTTGATAGAATTTCAGGTCTTGAATCTGGAAATCACTACTCACTTCCTGATATGTTTTTGTTGTCGGTCTTGATCATGCCTTCAACACAACAAGCCTACTTCTTCTTGTATATATGCTGCTTTCTTGTAGAACTAGTATTGATTACTATTTACTGGATGGATGCAGCGTTCAGCTTCCCTCTCACTTTCCTCTTTCCCACATCAAATCATACAGCATTTCCTGTTAATTGCTTCTGTTTTCATACCACGAAAACTATGCAATGACTCACCGGCTATCCTGTCCAAGGATGGCGACGGATTGGACTACAAACGCGCTTTCACTTGCCTTGAACTTGACTCGTTTCAATCCGTCTCTATTATAGTTGGAACCTACCCCGCTACTACTATAGTATGGTTCTTACTTGTGGTTTCAATTTTACGGATGGACACTTTTGTCTAAAAGTATTAAAATTTTGATATTATTGATCTTGTGATAAGTGCTAATGAAAAGTACATGTGTTGTGTCACTTTCGCTAGTCAACGGCGGTTGACTTAATCAATAAATAGACAAATTCCATTTTATCCTTCATTAGTTTTAAAAATAAAAGTTAAAAAACCTTCTTGTATTTTAAAAGTGGACTAAAAAATCCTCCATTTAAAAAAATCCTTTTTGGACTTAGGGATTGTTGAAAATTTTTGGTTATAGAGAAGTGATTTTTATAGTAAAAATTGAAAATTGTAGCAAGCGATTTGTTCTCAAAACTATCAAATTTATAGTAAAAATTGAAAATTGTAGCAGAATTAAAAGTAGATAGTATTTATAAAAAAAATTGAAAAGAAAACAAAAGCTAAATTTGATAGTTTTGGGAACAAATCACTTTTAAAATAAATTTAATTGATTAAAAATCATTTTGTATTCATGCGTTATTGTTTGTAAAAAATAATTATTTTTTACAAAAAATAATAAACTTTATTGATAAGTACACAATTTACCATGTTTTAATGATGATTATACATTTCTTTTTAAACTGAAATACTCCTAATCACATGATTTATTGCATTTCCAACTCAAAAGATTCGCTGAGGAGTAAAGATGGCAAATTTGAGTTAAAAACGGCATTTGAAAGCATTTAAGGAATGTAAATTGTGATAAACCATGCTTAGTGTTGCGGTCAACTCTTAAAAAAAAAAGGAAAGATGCAGTTATGCTGAAGAAAAATTGGATGATTGCTCTATGATTTTAGAAAGAATCATTTGGGACATTTTGCTGATGCAAATGAATGATTTGTTAACTTTTTAGAACCAATTATGTACTGAACCATCTTCTATGTCTATATTCGTAGGATGCTTATAGTGTAAATAGGAGGACATCTCGCATCCATTATTCTATCTCTTGAATTCTTTTTAGTTTTAATACATTACCTATTTGCTAATGGAATTCCACTTATCTTTTGTTTGTTCTTTTATTAACATGTTACGCTAGAATTTTTATTTCTTGGTTAAGGTTAAGGTGATTGTTTGATTCCTAAATGTTGTGCGATCAAATTTATGCTTACTACTTTCGTTAAAATAAGTATTCATGTTATTCTCTGCGCTCTTACTACAAACATATGATCTATGAATAATATGACCATTTGTTCATTATCAAGAAGGTTTGCTTTGTTAATTGAACTGTGCAAATTCGTGTAATTATTTGTTTAGTTCAATAATTAGTAGTAACATAGCATGATTGATTATGTTACATTAGTTAATTATATTATGAGGAATGCATGATCCAACTTAAATGAATTCTCGTATGAATTTGTTAGTTAGAATCAGACTTTTTTTAATTCTTAATGTTGTTGATGAATTAAATATTGTGGGCGTTTCCAGGGTTGTTAGAAATTTAATCAACGGTCGTACCTTGGTTAACAGAAAGGCAAGGAAACGTGAGGTCATTAGGTCGTACCAATGACCATAATTAGTTTATTTATTTAAACGAGTGATATATCTACATCAATGATCAACTAATGGAATCAAGTATGAACCCGATCTTAACCGAAAAAGTCTTCTCTTATATTTATCTCTTTTAATTTCATAATCCTTCTAATTTGATTTAGTTTTTATTCTTTTCACAATCAACCTTCATCTCCCCCCCCCCCAATATCTTTTATTTTTGAAGGAATTGAGCTAATCCTTGAGGAATGGACCCTACTCTCACTTCTACAAAAGTGTACGTAGAAATTATTTTTTGTGCTCTCAACACTTCTCATTTATTTCGATTATTATATTTTATGTTTAATTTTTTAAAAATATTAACAGAAAAATAAATATTTAATTTAATAATTCAACTAAGTAATATAATTGTTCATTCATAAATAATAATTAAACTTCATAATTGCCAAAAAAAATAAAATTAACTAATCAATAGCCATTTCATTTATATTTTTTTTAAAGATATAGGAATAATATAATTAGATAATAAAACAAATAAAATATAAATATGTGAAAGTGTAAATTTGATTATTTTTAAATTATTTAAATTGCTTGCAAATTTAAATATCAACTTTAAATATTCAATTTTAGAAATAAATTAGAAGCAATAAAGTTGAATTATAATTATTATAATGATGGTAAAGTAGTAAAAATGAGTTGAATTATTTATAAAAAAATCAAAGTAGCTAGAAGCACCTCCAAGGTATGTTTCAATTTTTAGCCTAAAAACATTTTTCCAGAGTAGTTTCAGAAGTAGAAGCTATCGTCCAAACACCTCAACTTAAGTGATTTTTTTTTTGAACCAGAAATTGAAAAGTAATTTTCGAAAGCTTGCGTATTCACTCCCTTGAAAAAGTTTGAAATAATTTTTTTTATTTTTTGTGAAAAAATAATTATTATTGATAAACAACAAGTGCAAAAGCAAAAATTTTCACAAATCTCTTAATTAGACTAAGCTAAAGTACGCTTCTTGATCTTATTAAATCACGCTCCTCTCATTTTGTTTTTCTTTTTTCAAAGTTTTTTTTTTTTTTTTACTTCCTCCTAAAATAATAAATAATAATTTTTTAAAATATTATTTTATTTAGATATCAAAATACTAAAAAAATATATCAAGTTTTTAATATTTTATAATTTAAATTAAAAATTAAAATACTAAAATTTATTTCAAAATTAAAATATCTGGACTAACATGCGCGCAATTGGGGTGGATTAAATTTGAGTTGATTTAAATAAAGAAAGAAAAATTAAAATAAAGTATTGTCTGAAGTCGCTATTTAGTGGAAATTGGAGAAAACGGAAAACGCGAAACGGCAACAGAAGCGAAAGCATCTTCTTCTCCAGTTCTTGCCGCAGTAATCGAATCAAGAAACACTCTCAGTGACGAGCAATGTTAAGAGCTTCAACTCACCATCTTTCTCCCTTTGTTTTCGCTTCTCCATCGTCTCTCTATGCTCTTCTTCCCGCTCTCGCCGTCCACAAGAGCTTCCCCTCCTCACTGTTGCCAAAACTTCAGCCCCTTCTGCATCTGGGAGTCGCCCACCGTGCACCCAATTATCGCCGTAATTATCCTAGTTTGGGATCGAAATTTAATCCAGTTCCGGGTATGGACGGCCAACCTTGCGTCCCCAAGGCTACAGGTCTGTCCAATGCCACTCTATCAGAAGCCGATACCATTTTCTTGTTCTAAAATGATCGTTTCGAATTTTTCTTGTTAGGTTTGGTTTATGTTTCTTGGGTTTGTTTTGTTGTCTTTCATTTTAGCTTTTTGCGTT
>NC_026150.1:4385367-4409884 GCF_000512975.1 Sesamum indicum
TCGTTATCAGTGGTACAAAAGTCTTAATTTTTATTTTATTTTCTAAAAATTCATTCCTTGCTTGGTGGTAATTTTCAATTGAATTTATTTCTGGGTTGTGCCCTTTTGCTATCATATACTGATGAAAAGAGTATATCTGAGCGTTGTCTTAATAAATTCCATTTCTTACTGTTGAACCCTACAAAAACCCTTTTCCATAGATTATCCATACATCAGATTCAGTTTCTTTCTTTTCGGTTATGTAAATGCAAAATCTGTTTCATTTCACTTTTAAGTTATAGCTTGAGCTTGCTTTGATTAGATATGATCCAAATTTTATACTCTCTTCAGCTTCATTCAGCTCCGAGAGCAGCTCTGAAGGTGGTAGAGAAATCTTAGTGCAGCATTTGCTTGTCAAAGAAGATGATCAGAAGCTTTTGCTTGAGCTACAGAAAAGAGCTGCTGAAGGTTGGTTTCTTTAGTTTTAAACATCGAGCATGACCAATATTCTTTATTTGAATGCTACACACAATATTATTGCAGCGTTATATAGATGTAGGTATGGAATTCGTTAAATCAATGGCAATTTGGAAAAACAGTCATTTCACATGATATCTTCTATTTATTCACCATCTAGTACGCAGAGTTTTCCTTAGTTGACATTCTAACTGATATTATAGGAAGTAAAAACGAATGTAGTTAAAACTTAAAAGCATTGTGTCTGTGTAATTATGGGCCGCATTTGGTAGAATCAGTGTTCCATGAAAAAGCTTTCATATGATGTCATTTTTGCCTTTATTTGTTGCCACCATTTAACAAGATTAACGTTGTCTTCATATTTCCCATGTATAATTTTGGTGACAGAATTACTTGTTATGCTCAGGAGAGGATTTGAGTGATTTAGCTGTGGAGTACTCAATCTGCCCATCAAAAGAGGAAGGGGGTATGCTTGGTTGGGTGACAAAGGGGCAGATGGTATGCTGTTCATGTTCATCTTTATCTTGAACTACTTTATCCGGTTAACCATTTGTTTTGATCAATTCTCAAAACTTGGAACTTATTGCCCTAACCTTATTATGCATGACGACGACCAAGGGGTTCAATTTCATACAACTTGAACATTCCTCATCTATGAGCCAATCTTTATAAATTGCAAAGACTAACAAAGGGTTTAATTTCATACAAGTGAAAACCCTTTGCAATTTTTAAAGTTTGGCTCATAGATGAGGGATGTTAAAGTTGAATCGTCAGACAAAAGTAATGTTGTGTCATTAGCAGACAGTTCTTTGAGTTAAAAGATTAGTGGAAGTATCTGATGAAAGAAGACGACTCGAAAGGGGATCCTGTTTTGTGGAAAATTTGTTTCTCTACAATATTTCGACTTGTAATTTGTGTTTCAGTTGGTGTGCCGCTTATCCATTCTTCCGTCTTGCTTTCACATTGATATTTCTCTCAATTTCGTTTTGATAAAGTTGTATCTTTATGATGAAATATATCAGGTGCCAGAGTTTGAGGAGGCAGCATTTAGTGCTCCGCTTAATAAAGTTGTAAGGTGCAAGACTAAATTTGGGTGGCATTTGTTGCAGGTTCTATCTGAAAGGTAAAATTTGAAATGTAACTGGAACGTGTCTTTGCAAGAAGTCGATTTGTCATTGTTTTTCTTTTCTTCCTTTTCTTATGTACAGAGAGGCGTTGGTTCTTGAACACATTCAGCCTAGTGAGTTCCATCAGAAAATGCAAGATCCCTCTTTCTTCGAAGAGGCACAACTGATTGATGTTAGAGAACCTGAAGAAGTGTACGTGTATAATTTTTGGATTCTGTTACATTCAAATTGCAGCAAAAAACTAACACGACGGAAATAAGTTGTGAAAAACAGAATTAGTTAAAAACTTATATTTTAGACTCGCTCATCCCAGTCCCCATCCTGCTCGGGGTGTGGTTGTACAAGACAAGAGTATGCAGTTCTTACGCACAACTGGCACATTTCAAATTAGTAGTGGCGACTGCATAATCTAATTGATGCTAAAAAATGTTGAAGTTACGTGAAGAAGACAGTAAAAATTGAAAATAAGGAAGAAAATTTATTTTTCCTGATTCGCATGATGTTCAAGCTGAGTCTTAAATGGGGCCCTTTAATCGGGAAGATAGAGTTTTCCTTCCAGTTGTACATTACAGTTGGCAGATATATGTCATCACTATTCTGATTGTCTCTATTTATAACAGGGCCATAGCGTCATTGCCAGGTTTCAAAGTTCTTCCTCTTCGCCAATTTGGAAATTGGGGACCTGAAATTACGACGAAGTTTGATCCACAAAAGGAAACATATGTTCTGGTATGTGCATAACTTCAGCCCATAGTTGGGACTGTACTATCACATTATATCACAAAATTGATCTTGGTTGAAGACACAGTTGCCTGGCGAAACCATTAGATACTAATGAATTTCAATACTTACTCAAATTACATATGAAAAGTGAATGATTGCTTGAGATAATTCCTTACCAGCTATTAATTTTTGTTATTACACATATCTCTAGTGTGACCCAACCCAACTTACTTTTTCTCAAACCAGAGCATTTCTAGTTGGCCTGTAATCTTTTGTTGTCTTTGGTCCAAGTTTCAACCATAAAGTCAGCTACTACATTCTGTTTCTCAGCCTGAATAGCTACTTTAAGGATTATACGCTATTTGTTGTTTTGCCCATCGCCAACAAGTTGCATGCCATTGTTAAGTATCACATGTTCGTGACCAGTAGCTTTTGGATAATATTCTTTGCTGCCTCTTCTCAATTTTTTTTATCTTTTTGCTCTTGTCAGTATCCCACTGAAAACTATATTGTCCTTCGTGCAGTGTCATCATGGTATGCGATCACTGCAAGTAGCCCAATGGTTGCATACACAGGTGAGGCCTTTGAGTTTACTTAGTATAACATGCAAATTCAGAAGCAAATGTAGATTTTAGAGCATCTGAACGTTACAACTTTTAGCACACAGTTTAATGAAGTTCAGTTGTTTTCACAATGAGAGATGATAAGTTGTCAAAAACAGCAACTTTGAAAATTAACAAAATTAAAGATAAGGAACTACGGCCAGTCGACCCTGTTTTTATTGATGACTGAAATAGTTGGGAATATCTTCTCTAGTAGAAGTGCAAGTTATCTTTCCAATAGTATCTTTCTTGTTTGTTTTCTTTCCTCTCTAATGACACTGGATAGATGCTATGCTGTAGATATCTTCATTTTTTCCAGCTGACATTGAACATCCTGTTAGCTGCCGTTCTTCCCTTCACTGAATATGAATTCTTTTGTCCAATTTCTTGCGCAACAAACTTTAAGCATTTCTCATTGTACAGGAAAAAATTGTAGCTCCTCGAAAGGTTAAAACCACTGCTGTGTACCGTTATTACTTTCCAAGTCGATCTTGATGCCATTTACATGGCCAACATCGTTATTCTTCCATAAAATTCACCATAACCCCTTAACGTGTCCTCAATAAAACTTTATTCTGATGCACGTTACCTTTGTATTCTCAGGGTTTCAGGCGTGTCTTCAATATCACTGGAGGGATTCACCAATACGCTCTGAAAGCGGATCCATCGGTTCCTACTTACTGAGTATTCCCTGACTTGCTTGATGTTCCAATTCTCGTGTCGAAGTTTCCCCGTTATTTTGCAGATAGAACAATAGGCAGGTAGATACAGAAAACTCTGGAATTTTGACGGTGATTTTGAATGACACTTTGTTTTCACAATTCTCATCCCCAGAACTATGATTTAAAAATATATCTGAGGATTTATTAAAAGTCTATCATATATTTCTCTTTCAGTAAATTGTTAAAAACTCGCCAAAATTTCATTTTTCGATTTTTCTCGAAAGATAATAATCTACGTCAACAATTCATATTTGATTCCAATTTTTGAAATATTACAAATATCTCGATATTTGATGTAATTATGCAATTTTTGGATGGAAGTATGAAATTCTCAATTTTGCCTTACTGTATTTTTTTTATTTTTCTTGCATCGTATTTGAAAATCCATATTTACCAGTGTTTGATATATTATTGACTTATTGTTGGTCAAACAAATCTTTTTGAATAATACTACACTTCTACATCTTTATATGTGTTAATGCATATGAGAAGGTACATTTTTAATCTTATAAGACAGTTTGGTTAGAAAAGATTTATTTAATCTGTAATAAGTCAATCGAACCAAAAATGAATTTTTATTCTTTGTTTTTGTTAACATCAATAAATTTTGTGAATTTTGATTAGTCGGGGAATTTATTTGTTGGACTAAAATAAGCGTTAAGATAGTAAATATAATTTTTCATACCATATAAAGTTTAGGTGTAGTTATATTAAATTTTAGAGAGGACTGTGCTATTATTATTATTACACTTCCCTTATAAGTTTGATGTAATTACATACTCTGTGGTTTGCAAATTATATTTAGTACTTTTGAGGTTTGCATCCATCAAATAAATAGGTCCTTTCGTCAGTCAAAATTCATTGAGCTCATTGATATTAAGGAAAAAAAATGAATAAAAATAGATATTTACTATCGATTTACTTATTACTGACTTATTGCAAATTAAATAAATTTTTCCGAACTAGCTGCTCTTATAATAATAAAGATATACTTCCTCATATGCATCAACCATTGAAGATGTATAAGGGTAATTTGATCATAAAAAAATAATTTGATTTATAATAAATCAGTAATAAGTCAACAAAGGGTAAATATAATTTTTTATTTAATTTTTTTTATCAATATAGGAAAATTTGATGTACTTTAACTAACGAATAGACTTATTTATTAAATGCAAACAAATTTCAAGAATTCTGAATATAATCTTGGATAAATTGCATAAATTCCTATATTTTCAAAATTTAGCTAAAAATCTCCCCTGTTAAAACAAAAGGCAAAAATACCCCTATATTTTTCTAAATGTTGCATACTCTCCTTTCATTGGGTGAGTGGGATACACTCTCTGTTAGTTTTTAACGGAGAAGGGATTTTTTGCTGTGTTTTATAAAATATAGCGAAATGTTAGTTAAATTTTAAAAACACAAAGGGTATGCAATTTACCTTATAAACTTTTAAATTATAAAGGATTTACGTATAATTACGGGGAGAGAATCGTAATTAAATCCCTTATTTTAAAGTTAGAAGGAGGAGGGAGGAATTGAAGCGAAAATGTGGGAAACCAAGCAAGTTAGAATAGAAAGGGTTATTTTGGGGGGTGATTGTGGTTGTGGCCGGGAATTCCTCCCAACCTTTGCTGTCTCAAAACTCATCAAAACGACAGTTTTCTTCAACTCATTCTTTCTACCCTCGAAAAACACAACTCTAAATCTCACAAAACATCATGCATCCATGCATGTTCTCTTCTTTTCTCTCTCTAAAACATCCTTCATCTCTGGCCTCTCTTTCTCGTTTCTCTCCTTCCGGGAGCCGGCCACCCACCCCTCTTCTTTCTCTCTAGATTTCCTTCACAACAATCCCATTCCCATTATTCAATGGGTAGCTGCTGCGCCCGGGGCACCACCGATGATGCTCCAGCGCAACCCGCCGGCGACAACTCCACCGCCCACGCCAATGAGGGAGCAACAGCCAACCCCTCCTCCACCCCACCACGCACGCCGCCCCCCGCCTCCCCCAACCACTCCTCCAAGCCTGCTAAGCCCACCCCAGTAGGCCCCGTGCTCGGCCGCCCCATGGAGGACGTTCGCTCCACCTACACCATGGGGAAGGAGCTGGGCAGAGGCCAGTTTGGCGTCACCCATCTCTGCACTCACAAGCAAACCGGCGAACAATTCGCCTGCAAGACCATCGCCAAGAGGAAGCTGGCGAACAAGGAAGACATCGAGGACGTTAGGCGGGAGGTCCAGATTATGCACCACCTCACGGGGCAGCCCAATGTTGTCGAGCTCAAAGGGGCTTTCGAAGACAAGCATTCCGTGCACCTGGTCATGGAGCTTTGCGCCGGCGGCGAGCTCTTCGACCGGATTATTGCCAGAGGGCATTACACGGAACGCGCCGCCGCGTCGCTGCTTAGGACTATTGTACAAATTGTGCATACCTGTCATTCCATGGGGGTTATTCACAGGGATCTCAAGCCTGAGAATTTCTTGCTGTTGAATAAGGATGAGAATTCGCCTCTCAAGGCCACAGATTTTGGCCTCTCCGTATTCTATAAAGAAGGTTAGATTTTCATCAATTTCTGCATATTTTGTGTTTATCCAACGTTTTTTCAGAATTTTTTGTGTATTCTTGGGGTTATGTCCATTGTCAAGTTGTTCTCTCTCTCTCTCTCGCCGAGGAACATGAAGACACATAAAATTGCCAACAATGTTATGGTTTTCTGTGTATAGAACTTTTCAAACAAAAAGGGTAGGAAAAATACTGAACTTTGCTCCGAACTTAATATCTTCAGAGGTCGAAAAGTTGCATTTTGGTGCTGTAATTGCAAGATTCGATGTATAGTTTCTTAAGGCAATAAAGGGGTTAGGACGTATATATATGCGATGAGGAGAACATTCTGGTCTAAAACTTACCCTTTCTACTCTGTTTCTGATTTTTGCAATGGCAGGAGAAGTTTTCAAAGACATTGTGGGTAGTGCTTATTACATAGCTCCGGAAGTCTTGAAGCGAAGATACGGACCAGAAATTGATATCTGGAGTATTGGGGTCATGCTGTATATCCTTCTGTCTGGAGTTCCTCCTTTCTGGGCAGGTTGGTCCACTTACTCGACCCCTTCGTTTTCTTCTCGTAATCTTTATTTCTCCATGTTTCATCTCCAAGATTTAGATTGATTGCGATCATATGTGGATCAGAATCGGAGAACGGAATATTCAATGCGATTTTACGTGGACATGTTGATTTTAGTAGCGACCCATGGCCTTCAATTTCCAATGGAGCAAAGGACCTTGTTCGGAAGATGTTGCATACAGATCCCAAGCAAAGGCTGACAGCATTCCAAGTGCTAAGTATGTAGTTCAATTAGTAGTTTCTTTTACTATGTTTTGATGATCAATCAATAATCCAAATATTCAATTTTCATGTCTTCAACAAATAATTCTAGTTCGATCCACATTCAATTTTATGGCTCTTAACGAGAGACGTTTGTGTTTTAAGATCATCCCTGGATCAAGGAGGATGGAGAGGCACCCGATGTTCCTCTTGACAATGCTGTTCTGAATAGGCTCAAACAGTTCAGAGCTATGAATCAGTTCAAGAAAGTTGCACTCCGGGTAATTAATAGTAGATTTTGCTTCTATAAGAATTATTGAAAGTAAAAAAGTATCTCATTAACTATTTCTTTAGCAGAGATAAAACATAACGCTTTTAGCTTTAATTCAAACTTCTGATTGTTTTTCTTGAATGGATGAGTAGGTTATCGCGGGCTGCCTGTCAGAGGAAGAAATCATGGGACTGAAAGAAATGTTCAAGGGAATGGACAGTGATAACAGTGGAACAATTACTCTTGAAGAGCTAAAGCGAGGTTTGGCCAAGCAAGGTACGAAGCTGTCTGAATATGAAGTGAAGCAGTTAATGGAAGCTGTAAGTTCATTGATATATTGTCTTGTTCTTCTGAGTAATTACAAGATTTTTCTGTATATCAAATGATAACACTTACACCCTTTATATTTATGATCAGGCTGATGCTGATGGCAATGGAACAATAGACTACGAAGAATTCATCACAGCAACGATGCATATGAACAGAATGGACAAAGAAGAGCATCTTTACACCGCATTCCAGTATTTTGATAAAGACAAGAGCGGGTATTGTGTTATGATACTGTTAAACTAGGATTTACATGTGTTGTGATTTCAAGATGACCTTAAAACCGGTTTTCTTTCTTCTGGACAGGTACATTACAGTAGAAGAACTAGAGCAGGCTCTCCGAGAGTTTGGCATGGATGATGGCAAGGACATAAAGGATATCATCAGTGAAGTTGATTCTGATAACGTAAGTATCAAGTTCCATGTTCATGTGATCTGACATCAAATTCTCTCTACCTTCTTCACAATGAAGTTTATTACTGAATTGAATTACAGCAGTGATTTTGTTTTTTCAACTGTTCTGTGAAACTAATGAAATTAGCATTATATGCACCAAGAAAGCAGATAGTTTACTTTGTGCTTCTTTACTAGAAATCTCCTAATGTCTGCAGGATGGCCGGATCAACTATGATGAATTTGCAGCCATGATGAGAAAAGGTAATCCAGATACGGCAGTGAACCCCAAGAAGCGGAGAGAAGGCGTCTTCACTTCATAGCTGTGACAACGTGCAACATAAGGAGAAGAAGAAGCTTTCAAACTATGCACCTCCATTTCTTCAGTGGAGGAGGGCAGGCCGACGGGTTGCAGTCTCAGAGATATGAAATACGAAATTCTTTTGCATGCCAGAATTCGGAGGGATAACATTTGAGGTTTCTACAACAGATTACTTCGGATTTGAGGATCGTGGATTCAAGGAGGTTGGCCAGATTACTCCCCATGTATGAGCAGTGAAGTCGTGTAAAGGCTCTCTCTAACTTGTAAATATCAGGGGTCTTCATATGTGTCTATGTATTATAAGTGATCTAGATTAGCTGCATTTGACGATGTATAGCGAACCTTTGTGACCAAAGATGTGGATCATTTTCTTTCATGTTTTAGTCTTTCCAACTGTTCATATTTTCCAGGATCAATGATGAATTTCGCAAGATCATTAAAAGGGGTAAAGAGATGTCCGTTATTTACTTTTCAAGCTTCACATAAGCTGGCTCATGAATCCATTGTACTTGAAATATAGTATTGTGCACATCTCATTTTAACTATACAACCAACACCATTCACTCAAAGAGGCAAAGCTTCTTCTGTCGTGGTCATTAATCATAAGCTGAAGCATACTAACTTATCATTTTCTTGCACTTCATCCAAGCAACTGAGAACCACAGTTTTCCAAATCAACATATATACTTATATATCTCAGTGGGGCGATGGATCGAACATGCACAAGTATAGGCATATATGCAACTAAGTGATGGTAAAACAGCAAGCTCTTCTCAACCACAATTAACCTTCCATGGAATGATAACACAGATTATCACAACCAACAGACTAACAAATTACTCTTGATCAGTAGTTATTTTACATCCATCTAGCCACACCGTACAACCAGAAAACGTGGGTTCGTATAAAATCTATCACTAATTCCAGTAAACAATCCTCTGCCCTTCATGTTTGATTACTTTAGACAACTGCTCACAAAATTCCAAGCAGAGAAGGCAGCATAAATAAACTAATGGACGCAGCAGAATTGAGCATGTATCTACTTTATACTCTAAAAACCAATATCACTTGATACTCCTGCGTTTTTCTTATACATTTATTTTATTATTTTTATGTCCGGCCAACAAGGATTCATGCTTGGGAGATACTGCCACAAAATTTCTGTTGTAAACTTCAAATAGTTAGCACATTACTATAAACAGATACGGTAAACAAAAAGGAGTTGAGAACAAGATTATAAGTCAACCCACATTGCATTAGTTCCTCAAGATCCTATAACTCCATCATGAACTCATACCTTTACACAACAATGGACAACGTCTGGAAGTAAAGCCCATCCGAGTAAAGCTTCTCTAAAATCAGTAAAAGTTTATCTTTTTGTATGTCAAAATCTTTGCTGCCTTAAATCAAACAAGCTACTTATCTTTGGAAGCGGGAGTACCAATCCCGTATTTCTCCTGCAGCTTCTGAATCTCATCCTCCTTCTTCTTCTGGTCAAACTTCTTGCTCATCTTCGCCTGCTGGTAATACAGAACAATCAAATACCTATTCGCCACGTTGAATCCCGAGAGGTGGTCGACGGCGGTCTTGGCATCGTAGATATCCTCGTAGACAACGAAAGCGGTGCCACGTGTGTCCTTGTTCGTCCCGATGCGAATCTGCCGGATGGCACCGTACTTCCCGAATATGTCGTACATCTCCTCACTCGTTATATTGAACGGTAGATTTCTAACGTAGAGAACGCGGTTCACTTCCGGTGGAAGACGGGTGTTGCCTTTGCGGAGGCTGATTGCGGCCATTGCCGGAGAATCCGCGAAGGTTCTGGATTTAGGGTTTTAGGGCTGAAATTTTCTGCACGACGATTTGGGTATTCTCGCGAAGGATTGGTTTCGTTGGTCAGTGACTCAGTGCTGGCTGGGTAGGCCGGTGGAAGAAAGCCATCTAAGAAACGTGCTTGTTTATACCACGCTTTATATATATTATTCATATATGTATATGTGTGCTTCATTGTTTTAAAACTAGGAATTAAAATAAAAATATTAAATATGTCCACAAAATTAAAAAATATTTAATGTTTTTATTGTTTCTTTATTTTGTTTAATACTTATAAGTAATTCATTACTTAAATTATTAATTTAAAAGTCAAATCAAAATGCATTGAAATTTGAAACTTGCACATTTTTAAAAGGATAAATGCTATGCCTATGCCTCATCTCATAAATTTATATTTGAATTTCTGTATTTTAATTTTATTTCATAATTTGAACATTGCGGGAAGATGGTGCCTACAACCCACACAGCACACTACAGGGCCAAAGTTGCGGCCTTGATGCTCCGCCATTATTCACATCCAGACTCATTACAACACCCAATATACTCAAACTTGGACTCATTAATTTAATATTAGCTCCAAATTGAATCCATACCTAAAATATATATTTTTATGAATTTGGGTCGGATTTAGACTCTAAAATACCTGTGGGTATGAATATAATTTAATATTTTAAAAATTCATAATTATCTATTAACTTAAAATTATTGAATTTATAATTTTTTTATAAATATTGACTAAATTTACTTATCATCTAAAATTTTAAATTTTTTTACATAATTTATTAAATTTATTTCAGTATTGATATTTTGAGAGAATTTGTCAAGAGTTTTTCCATCTTTTTATAGTAACAAAATTGAATTAAATTTTTGATAAAATTAATTTTAATATAAAATGATAAGAGCTTGATCAATATGTGAAACTAATAAAATTTATTTGAATTGTTAAAAACTCATATTGTTTGAAAGTTAATATATTGATTTTCATTTTTTTTTCTCTAAGTTGTTTAATAGCTTTTAATTTATTTTATCAATCGCAAGTTCATAAGATATTTTTAATAAATTAATTTAGTAATATATTTTTGTGATATCATTATAAAAAAAAAAACATGTATAATTATTTTGTTCATTTTAACATATGTAAAACGCTATGTATAAGACCCATATCATATCCAATTATTCTGGGTATTGAATATTTAATGGGTATTCTATGAGTAAGGTTTGAGTAAAATGTTAAATATCCAAATATAATAATATTCGCTCATCGACAGACTTATTTGGGAAGGACGACTTTGGGACAGGAGGAACGGGGAATTAGGATTGATTTATTTACTCTCATTTTAAGTTTGAACCGTTTATATTATGAATACTCTATGCATATCTTCCTACCTCAGTTTATTTATTCTAAGTAGAACACAGAGCTCGTATAACATTCACAACTTTAGCACGACAAATGGTAAATCAGAAAAGAAACAAAATTTAACCAGATGCAGTCATGTCTAATCGTCTTCAAAATCGACGGGCAACAACACGAGTGCACATAGGCCCGTCAAGTACCATACGACTCTACAAACAAATACGAGTTCCAACCCATTATTATTATGAAGAATACCTAATAAAGTTGCAGTGACTTGTAAATGAATATCTGGAATGTTTTTTTATCGCTGTCCCTTGGCTCCCTTCCCATCCATGTCACCCCCGGACAATCACTCCTGATTTGTATAGGAGTACTGCTGTATTGTCGACGTGGAAATAGATGAAGCTGTCCTTCTCATGAGATACATAAGAACCTACCATCAGACAAAGTTTGAACAGCAGAATGAGAAGCATTTCCGAAGACATGAACTAAACAAAATTCTAAGTAATGACATCAAACAATCTCTGTTGTGTATGTATACGGATGGATATACTAGTCTCAGCTGTTGCAGCCGTAAGTCGCGGCAAGCATCAAGAAACAAAATAAGCAGAACGAAAACTAGAATCTCCCAGAGATCCATAAGTTTATTGCATTTCTCATCATGTTTTTCCCATCCCAGACATCATATGATCGTCCAACCAAATTTTCAAGAAAGACAGTCTTGAAACCTCTCTAAATTTTGAATGCAAGAATGGGATTGTAATACATTTTAAGCCCACCACAAAACCAAAAAACAGATAATCAAACATGTAATCCACAATCACCAAACATACAATTAACTATTCAGAAATAACAATCAAGAATCATAATTTACAAAAATGACTCCATACATCAAGAACTTAAGAAGGAAAAAGTAACAGCCGAACAAGAATTGTAAAATGAGAAGTAAAACTTGAGGTGGAGTGTGATTTACCAAAATAGTGGCCAACAATGCAATGCCAAGGGGCGCCATGTTTCTTGTCAAACATCTTCTTCATGTACTCTGCCACGTCCTGATGTACACTAAACATAGATAGTGCCTACAACACACACACACACATACATCACAAGATTCGACTTTTAGTTAGTAAGCAAGATTTTTCAAGAAACTAGCAACTGAAAAGAACAAAACAGAACAGAAAGGGGGATAAAGGGCTTCCAAAAGCCACTCAAACGCTAGAGAAAAATAGAATCCCAAGATTCTACATCTATAAAACTGAATTACAAGAAACATGCACCTTGGATTCAGAAATATAAATTAGAGAAAACACATAGGCATCCTCAGTTTGTTCCTGCTTTTAGTTGTGTGTCATAAACAACAAAAAACATCAAGAATATTTGATTTTTTTTTTTTTTTGTAGAACACACAGTTCAGTATATTTTCCCTGAAATATAAAACAAGACACACAAGAAACATAAACAAAAACACGTACTTCATCTATCTTGCGACCAACAAAACAAAGTGAAAATTTAGAAGTAAAAAACAACTCCTCTCTTCATCTTACAGAAATAAAGAGAAATACTTCAAAATAAAACCAAAAAATCATGCATTCTTCCTCTCTCTCTCTCTCTATATATATACATATATATAATATGTGTGTGTGTGTAACTTGTTAGGGAGAGAAGTTACATCAACGGCAATGTTAATGGCGTCGTCCATCATGTCGCGCTTCATCTCGACAAGCTTGACGTCCACTTGCTTCCCGCGAGACTGAGCAGCACTGGTGATACTTGCATAGTCACTCATACTTGCTTCAAATCTTCTTTTTCTTCCTACAACAAAATCAACCAATTGATTTCAGTTAACAATGGCTTCCGAAGCACCGCCTTCCAATATCGCGGGGAGAGAGCGAGAGAATCGGGAAGAGAGAGAAGGGCTTAAGTTTGAGCGGGCCTCTGTGATAAAGCTATGTCTATTTTGCTTTGAATTTCACTCAAAATTGTTTATCATACTATCGGTTCAAGCTGTTGACGCCCCTAATTTGGTCAAATATGGTTAACTTTTTTACTCTTTTTCTGGGTCAATTTGAATTTGCCCCTAAACCAAAAATTATATGCATTTTAAATCCCTTCAACAATTCAAATTTTCCCCCCTTTTAAAATTTTTAAAAAATATTGAGTTATGATTTTAGTTCTATCTAAAATTAATAATATTTAGAAGTGCGGATGACTCGAATCGAGTCCAACATATCATTGTTTAATTTTTTTTTAAATTATTATCGAGTTTAAAAAATTGTATCGGAATTTAGTATGATTATCAACTTTTTGAACTCAAACGAACATCAATTGGATCAAATATGAATCGAGCTTGAATAATTTAATATTTTAAATTTGCACTAATTGAATCAAGTTCAAACCGAGCTTGAAACTTTATAGAACAAAAAAAAATTCAAATTTAACTTGTTAAGTTTAATAAATCAAATTCAAACTAGCTTCTCTCAATCGGTTTTGATCGAATATAACAACATTTTTCTCATATGAAAAGCTTATTTCAGTATTCTTAACTTCTAAGGGTAATAAAAGGAGAAAAGAAAAAAAAAAGTATATTATGTCACATTAACTATAACTATTATATTTTCTTTTGTACATAATATTTTTTATACGTCACATCAATTATCATTATTATACTTTTTTTTCACATTCAGTCATAAAAAAAAAAAAGACACCCTCGTTCCAATCAAACTTGTTCTATCTCTTTTTTTTCTTTTTAATTCAAATGAGATGAGATGAAATTACAAACATCGAGGATAGTCTGATTGATCCAAGGATGAAAGGCAAGGATGTCAACATATTGGCACTGGCACTGGGAGCACTCACAGGGTTATTCAATCACTGGGATACAAAGTGGAGTATACTATGGTAGCAAGTTAATTAGCAGAACTTGTTGTCCTGAGTTCAAGCTGGAGATTCAGGGACACACCTTCATATGTCCTGTAAGAATTATTAAGTTGGGAGGCTGTGATGTAATGCTTGGGGGGAAAGAATAGCCCCGTCAAAAATTTGACTATGAAAACATGAAAATCACCATTTGTAGTTGAATTTGCATCGTGGTCATATTGTGTCAGTTGCTGTTAATTTAAACTGTACAAGGTTGGCACTTTTCCAAATTATCACCCATTTCTTTTCTTCCAGTGCCTCATACTACACTGTCTGTCTGGTTAGAGGGCAGCTGTGTCCAGAAATAAATCTTAGTTTAATCATCTCTAATGTAGTATCAGAACCTTCTTGCATTATGGGTCTTATGTTTAGTACCACACTCGATGTGTGTAAAGTTGCAGATGGAAAAGAAGGTGCATCTGTGAGACGTGGCGTCATGGTCATCCGCCTAAAAAGCAGAATCTAGATAGAAAATGCTTTCCGATGAGCAAGGCTAAAGTTAAGAGGAGGATTCACTGGCACTGGAGTCGACGACTCCTCCAAAAAATTTTGGCATATTTTAAGTTAATTCGGGAAGATGAGTAGTATGATTGAGTGCAGGGCAGGCATGACATAAGAAAGTGGACTCATATTTAAGAACAGAACAATAGGAGATAATTGGAAGCAAAGCTAAATGTAATGTCAGCGTAAGGGCTAACATAATAAGACAAGTGGGTTTTATTTCACCACAAAATATAATAAGCATTACAACCTAAATAAAACAATGTTTTTCTTTACTTTTAATGTAAGAGGAAAATGGAGAAAAAAGTTATGCATCACTGCCTGTATATTTACAACTTAAAGCAGGTTCTTCTGAAGTAACATTTAGCTGTATATGTCTATTTCAATCTAGAAAAAAATTAAATTACACTTGTTCCATTGAAAAAAGGGAAAAGGAAAAAATAGACAAGGAAATATTCTGGGCTCTAACAACCAAGTGCTTCATGTACATTCTAAACAATGGGATGGACTGTACTAAGATCGCCTGCCACCAGCAAAGACTTTCACCTGCTTGCATCAAAGCTTATTATAATTTTCAACCAATATGAGTTTTCTTACATCATTTTAACCCTTGAAGTACTTCAACCGGAAGCTCAGGCTGTGCGCACAGAACGTATTACTGGAGCTTGTAGGGAAGATAAATAATCGGCATCTGCTTTCTCAATCCCATCATAAAGATAGTTAAAAGGAGGCATTTTTATGTACTTGCCGGAACCTGGAACAGCTTTTAGTTCGTCATTCTCCCAAACAATTTCCCCTCCAGCAATCGTTACTTCAACTTTTCCCTGTGAAAACAAGAAAAACATAATCTTTTCAGAACCTGAAAATTCCAGGAAGCAGAAGCTAGCGTTTGAAACAGCAGAACATTATAGATAAAAAAAAATGGTATAAATATCACGACATATTTAGTTCTCAAGAAGTGTGAAAACCAGCAGATGAATTTATTCCCATGATATTAGAATGGGATGGATTTTTATTCGACTTTGTCTAATATCACATTGAACTAATTACAATTTAGCAGGAAGAACTTGCTTTACCTTCCCCTTTCTCCCCTCGTAAACATTTGTATCTGATCGAGAGTGGTGGGAATTTGAACTAATATGAAAGCTTGAGTTGGGGTTTAATATGATGATATCCGCATCTGAGCCGACTAGTATCGCGCCTTTTCTTGGATATATGTTGAAAATTCTGGCACTGAAAACAAAAGAATCAGAATGAAACACCAATTGGCAAAGTCTCGAGAAATTAAAACCCAATGAAAGTGCGGATGCATATTTTGGCCTCCTTGTAGGAAGCAGATGAGAACATAAACTCAAATTCTCGTACCAGTCAGTGCTTGTTACCCTGACAAAATCAGTTACTGATATTTGTCCAGAAACCTGGAATGAAAAGTATAATAGGAAGACAGGATTATTAAAGTAGAAAAGGTAGCAATAAATACAGCAAAGTTTACTCTTACAAGCACAGGAAAAGAAATTAGCCTGTAGTCTTGTATATTTATGAACCAGGAAGTGGTAAGAACATAACAGATTGGCACAATCTAACAACACGGGAATAACAACCAACATACCACCATTGTATCCCAAACCAAATGCATTCTCTCCTCAAGACCTGTAGGACAAGAGCAGTGTCAAAAATATCATAATAAAAGTACACATATTTTGATTACATGAAAAATCTAGGAATGTGCTAATACCATTGACACCATTTGGAATTTTCCGAAAGTCGTCTATCCCTAGAGCTTTTTGTGTTGAATTGAAGGTGCAGTGATCTGTTCCCACTAGCTGAACATGTGAAGCATATTTAAGTGTAGAAGATGAAGAAACAATGACAAGTAATACATTTTAGGTGAAGATCAGAACTACAATGACAGCTTATATGTAATGCATAGAATGAAGTCTAATGGATATAAGCTGTCGTCCATGTTCTAACAGTAAACCTCACAAGAATGTTTTCTGGTCCAATTAACTTTTTAAGGGAATGTCAAGAGATTACGTGCAATTTGTGATGAGAGCAAAACCTGTAGAACCCCGGTTGAGAGAGCTGCTTGAAGAGCCTTACCATGTCCTGGTGCTCTAATTGGTGGACTCATGACAAACCTGGGATGTGGAAATGCTACAGTGACTTCTTTTATACTAAGAAATGTTCAGGAGTATAAATCTAAAATTGTTGGAAGATGAGAAAATTCTTACTTTGCTGCTGTCTGAAAGTCGGGATCCCAAAGGACGGTATCATTCAGGACTAAACCTGAGACTACAGGCTCCCCAATAACTTTCTGACCTGCAAAACAGTAAAAGATTTCTCACTTTGGTAGAGCAAATATTGAGATTTTCGAGACTTCAAGAGACACGTTCTTTTTGTTGTTTTCCAGTACTTCTACCAAGAGCATGATTCACTAAAGAGGCGGTGCGAATAAATGAAACTTGGACAAACTTTTTTCTCACAAACGTAAATTTGGAGATCTACCTCCCCAGAAATAAACTAGTTACAAAACAATCAGTTTGGCCACTGGACAAAATTTCTATAATATGATGCACACTATTTATTTCCACATTATGAAAAAGATGAGTGTTCAGTAGATAAAGAAGAAGTCTAGATGCAGCTATTCAACAATTTCAGTTCTGAGTAAGATGATTGTTTATTGTTATCACTACTATCAGTGTCTATAACTTAGACTTGATTCATCCAGTCTTTTTCACACTTGAAAAATGAAGTAGCAGATAATTCTACTTTTGGAAATTAATTAATACTGATAGTGGAATGATTATTTTCAAGTTTTACAAACCTGATTTACGAGCTTTAGCTATTTCTTCCATTGCATCGATGCTCATGACATGAACAACATACAAAGGAGTATTCACAAAACCAGCCAAACGAATAGCTCGACTGGTTGCTTCACCCTCTAGCTGCAAGAAATTCTTTTTAATTAATAGATCAAGCACAGAAAGTATAGGTATAATAACGCTCAAGTATTGACTGTAAGCCTAACACTGTAATAAGTGCCTCACTTTTGGCCTCCTAACATTTTAATTTCAGTAGTCCATCTTATGAAAAATATCTTATTTGCACATTGCCACTTTCCGTCACAATCACTGACACAGGAAAGGGAATGACAATATCAAATATGCATGCTAGGATTATTGGAAACTTCAAAGACGTCAGGTCTTAGAGTAAAAAATGAATGTACCGCTGGTGGCCTTGAAAGGGCATGACCCTCAGGACCTGTAACGCCCAGTTCAATCATTCTCTTTTGCCCTTCAAACACAGCATCACCATTCTCCGCGTGAACCATGGGCAAGGCACCAAGAGATTTGCATTTCTTGAACCCCTCAAGCAGAAGTTCGTCGCTGATCATTAGAGAACCCTTGTAGGCCAGGAAAAATTTAAAAGAATTAATTCCTAGAGAGTGACAGAGAGGAGTAGTTAGTGTTTATCCAGAATCAGCATTGAAGTGAAAAAAAACTGTTTCACTAATGCTTCCAAAAGTAGAGATATAAAAAAGGACACTTACCTTTCTCTTTAACCATGATTTCCATTTCTCTCGAAACAGTTTCATCCCATTTTGTAATTGCCATGTGGAAGCCGTAATCCATTGCAGCTCTTTCTGCCTTTTTCACATAAGCTTCAAAGCCGGCTGATAAGCTCCCTTTAACAGGAATGACAAAATCAATATGCATTGTGGTTCCACCGGCTAATGCAGCAGCCTGCCCACTGAAAAAATCATCAATTGTCTCAGTGCCCATGAACTCCATAGCTAAGTGAGTGTGCGGATCAATTCCTCCTGTCATAGTCACGAGATAAACTTTAGAAGCATCAATGAACATGTAGGTGCAGGAACCTCAGTGATCTTCAAAATTTAGTCATTAGGAAATTTTTTATTCAATTTGAGAACTTAGGAGCTGGAAATAACCATCTCATCCTTGTAACAAGTCACAACATATCATTTGCATCCAAAGCATCTTAAGTTCATAACCATGGGAAAGTTCCTCAAATGAGATGGCTATTTGTTAACACATTTGGCTGAGCTAGCTAGTCATTTTATAGGTACAAAGTAATATCTAATGCAATGGCCGTCACCAAGATGTTGTAAATGAGAGCTTAAATCTATCTTATCATATCCATCAAACATAACATCCAAAATTAAAACCTGTAATCTCCATCCGTCCCTCAATTTTCCGTACATCCCAAAGAAGAAGTAAGTTTGAATACCAAGTGCTCCTTTGAGTTCAACTACCAAGAATTTTAGATAATTCATACTGTATTATGAATATGCCTTTAAGAAACAGGGACATAACTGAATAAAGAACTATACCTGGCATGACATACTTTCCTGTGGCGTCAATGATCTTAACACCATCTCCAACCTGCAGTTCCACACACAGACAGAGATAAATGCATATGTACATTATGCTGATGCGTAATGAAGTGAGTACATCTGGCGCAGCCTTTCATATAATTTCTTTAACCTATGCAAATCTCTTGGGCATAAGTCCACTAAATGTCGTGCATACAGTATAACTAAGACCACTGCCACATAGATAATGACAAAGAAAAATACAACTGGAACAAAAATATTTTAAATGTGTATAATAGAGAAACTCATCAACATAGGGGAACAGAACAACTCAGTGGCTTCAATTTCACAAATGGAAACATAATGTAATATCTGTACGAAGTTTCTCATCTTCAAGTAAAATAGCTAATCATCTCATTCATATAGCAAAGTTGCATCTAATTTGATATAACTTTTTCACATTTGCATTGCCAACCTTGAATGGAATTATAAAATGCTACATCATTCTTTCCCTCTTGGATTACTCCTAACTCACTTTATAGGAAGCAACATAAAACAAACGACTCAAAGTACACACTCGAATCATCATAGAACATTAATGACTCAATTACCACAATATTTTTCTGCACGGCAACAATGACTCCGTCCTCAATATATACATCAGCAACCTCTTGATAATGGGCATTCACAACCGTTCCACCCTTTATCAAAATCTTTGAAGGGGAAGTCGAAGCAACTGTACATGTCGATTCTCCATATCCAATCCCAGCATCACAAAACTAAACAATTGAAAATAACTTCATCTCACACACTTGAGAACTATAAATGATAAATATCTATTCAATAAGAACTTCTCTGCCCGATTTCCCAGATTTTGAAAGAAACAGGGGCGAAAACGACAAGAATAGCAAGGAGTAATTTGCAAAATTATCAACATTTCCAAGACCCCTTTTCCACTACAGTTAAGTCAGCAAATTGATTACAAAACACTTAAGAAAGAACACCAATAGTCAACGATGCTTGTGTATTAATTCCGAAAACCCATATGTTCTTTAACTCATAGGAATCAAAAGACCAATAAAAACTCAAGAATATTGAGATTGTAAGCTGATAAACAACTGTCCATCCATTCTTTCATCCGGGTTTTCCTCAACGCGAAAAGAAAAACAGATGATATTAGATAAAAACAATCACTTTCGAAGCCATCCAAGAATCCAGAACTTGTGTGTGTGTATATGTGTGATTATATGTACCTGGTTGGACTCGGACAGTGAGACGAAAAGTGAAAGAAAAGTGATGATGAGGAGAACTACTCGAGTGATACGACAAGAATCCATTTTTGGGTCTCTACGGAACTCCAGTCCTGTTCTTGGGATGTTATTGTGGGATCAATGAGCATGAACTGATGAAGATTGTTTGTTTGAGGAATCTACGAGTTGACTTGTTGGGAGTTGGACTCGTGGGGGATCTTCATTGGTTGGTTTTCATATGTTTCTTCTGTGTTTGCTTCATCTGATTTGACGCTATTTTTGCTCTTCCTGGATCCAAGACTTTGGGGGATTCATTTGTTAATAAAAACGTAAAATTATTTTATGTTATGTTTACTACTGATATGATCAAATTTTATATGTCAATCACCAAATCAAAGAACATGGAATAGTTAAGAGGGGAAGTTTAGGGTTGTTTCTCCCATCTCAAACTTCTCCTCTTCATTTTGATACATGAAATCCCAATCTTGTATTTAAATTCTAGCCAAAAAGGGCCGCTACCTAGATAGAATGGTCACGTTTGGGCATATAGAGTTATATTTTTATTGTTGGAAAAACTGAGTGGCTCATGATAAAAGAAAATAGATAGACCCAAACATTCACTTGGATGACTCATAACCCGACAGTCTTTGGCTCATTCCCTTAGTCCAAGCCCTCTACCCACAACCCAAGACCCGACCCGCCCATAATCCGATTGCCCACTACTTAAACCTAATTTACCCTATTCATTACCGTCTGTTGTTTCTTCTTCTTCTCCATTCACCGCGCTGCCTCCTCCGGCCCATGACTTTGGAACTTCAACCACCGCCATTTTCTTACCTTGACACCTGCAACTACACCTTAAATATGTGGTCGATTTGTAGTTGTGGGTAACTTAGTGTGAATAAGGCAAAACTGATATCTCTTCCTTCTTCTCCACTTCTGACATTGTTCTTAAGGTTCTATGTGAACCCAGTTGTTAGCTTCTACAGGAAAATTTTTGTGGAAAGGGCTTAGTGCTGCTTGAGCAACCGTAGGTATATTTTAGGTTGTCGACTTTGCAATTGCGAGGAAAGCCAAAATACGGATCGGGCTTTTTGAGCCTTTGATTATTTGATATTATTTTACTATTTTAATTTATGTGTATATTAATCAGTAAATTTGTAATTCGTTTGTAATTTTGAGGGTTTGAAACCCATTGGCTTGTAATTGTAATTAGGGCCTACACCCAACATTTATTTTTTTAAAATATTGGTTGGGAGGTTTTTTTCGGATCCTCCAGTACAAGTTCAATGTAGTTAGAAAACAAACTTCATCACCTCTTTTTGCTTAAATGCGTAAAACCCTCATGTGTTATAAAAAGTCAAATAAAAATTATCATTTATTTTAAAAATAGGCAAAAATAACACTCTTTGTTTTCTTAAACGTAGCTCAATCACCCATCTACGTTAAATCTAACTAATGACATACATTTTTTGTAAAATGTTCGTTTTTTTCTTACTTTTAATATACATTATTTCTTAATTTAATGACTGTTTGATCTTTTTCTATTAAATAGTGATTGTTAAATTTAATTAATTAGTCTCATAAGTTAGATTTTGAAAAACGTTACTCATTCACATATTATTGAATATGTTGAATTTAATTATATAGTAGTAGTATTTTCAAAATTTGCTTGTAGAATGTTATAAGTAATTAATAAAACATTCCGTATTACAAAAAATAAAATAAAATCTATTTATTTACTTAAAAAATAATTTATCAATTCACAATAAACACATATATAGTATTTTCTATACAAACAAAAATATATATATATTGATTTCATAATAAACTATTAAGGAAAAAAAAACTACAGGCCAAATTTTGTCAGAAAAAAAAAATCATTCCCGACATGTTAAGAATAACTAATCCCGTTACCTAAGAGATTAAGAATTCCATAAATATTTATAAATTTAAATTATACAGATCATAAATAGAAAAATAAAAATATATATTTCATTTTTATGTACTAATCATGTCCCAGTGTGGCAGTGAGGTTTTCCTGCTTAGGCCACGGATCAACACTTAGCCCACCAATAATTTGTTACTTCTCAAAGTATTGGTCTATAATGCATCAAATCCAAACATTATCCATTTTCACAATCTCCAAACATTTTTATTCCTAAAGTAATTATTATTATTATTATAATTACCAAAAGTTACTTTAATTAGTACCCAATGTGGAAAGCCAAAAATTGTGGGGGTTGTGGTGTCATGTTGTCACTTAGATTACAACCTCCCATAATTATATATATCACTAAGTTGGGCTGCCACCAAACTCCAATTCTTTTTTTTTTTTTGGGATAAATATATTTATATATTTACACCCACAGATTTATAGTGTGTTTAGACGAATCACTTTTATCTTATGTCAAGTAGCAGAAACAATCCTGACAGTTAAAAAATAATAATAGTTTGTGCAATAATGTTGACGTTTTTTGGGGAGTATGTGTACTTTATCAAAGCAAGAGTTGTTTGTGTAGAAGATATCAACGTTTCTGTTACGTGTATGTGAATTTTTTTAAAAAGTAAGAATGATTTGTCTAAATAGACTACATAGGGTATATATATGGGTAAATTACATTTTGTTATTCGAACTATATACTTTTTTATACTGTTTTATTGAATTTTTTTGTGTGTTAATCTACCATCTCAATTTCGCAAAACACTTTGCCATATATGACCATTGTTTGTTGATTTTTCTATCAAAAAATATCACATACTGTGCATATGTGAAAATATCACATTACATAACATTTAATTATCACATGTGCACTGCATGTGATGTTTTTTCGACAAAAAACTTGATTAAAAAACAGTTATTAATGACAAAGTGCAAAATTTATAAAATAGAGATGATAAATTAACATAAAAAAAAAGTTAAATGCCAAAATATAAAAATAACCATAATTTAAATAACAAAATGTAATTAACCCTTTGTTTATTATGGTGATAGCTTTGAGCCTTTGATCATTTCTATGTATCAAGCAACATCATATGGATCATAAAACTTTTGTTACAACTTCGATTTTTTCTATGGGTCGAGATATGACTTGGGAACCATATATTGTTTATATGAGTACTAAGAGGTTATCTACTAACACAATTCTCATACTGATAAAGAGAATCAGACGTAAAATCTCATGACGGGAAGCAACTCATAGATACCAAATTAAGGTGACATGCGTTGGTATCACCAAACTGTGTTGTATGTTTGATAATATTAATTATGAGATATAAAAAAATTGAGTTAAGTTAAAAATAATATTACTCTAATTTACCTTAAATCTATATTGAACTTTTAACTGTGTTTAAGAGTTAATTATTTATTATCGGATGAGTTGACCTCATACGAACCTTAATTGAATAGAATACGAACAGAATTCAAAGTAATTTGGTTGCTTTACACATTTTTTATTATCATTTAAAATTGAATGAGGCGTGTTTGAATTTTTATTGAAAGGGAAGGTGGGGAGGGGGTGATATCTATGATCAATTTGAGTTATGTATCGAATATATTTTATTAATATTTATTAATTAATAATCGATTTGTACATGTTTGAGGGACTAAGATTATAAAACTTTCACACTTAATGGACTGAAATTGCAAAACTTCCAATCCTTGCGGACTTTGCATATATCAATAATGTTTAAACCTGAAATTATGAGGGACTAAATGTAATAATAACTTAAGTGTTAAATTGATGTTGACCCCCTATGATATATCAAAATATAAAAAATCCCCCAATGAAATTTTAATATAAAAAATCATCGCATCGTTTAATATAAAAAATCATCGTTATGTTATGAATAAATAATCACACCACCCCCTGGTCAACTTGAAATTATTTTTTAAAAAACAATGACTAAAATACCCTTTATAGTCAATCGGTCAAACTAAATATATTAATATATAATTTTTTGATTTATAATATATATAATTTATAACTATTAAAATATATTTATAATATATATAATTATAATTTATGAAAAATTTAAAATAAAAATTATAACCCCCACCC
>NC_026150.1:4419884-4429909 GCF_000512975.1 Sesamum indicum
AGGCAAAGGGACCAAAAGATAAATAACACGATCTAAAAGAGACATTTTGAAATTAACGTGAGAAAGGTAAAAAAATATTTTTTTTAATAGAAACTATGATTATATAATTACATCAATATCAATAAAATGCGGAATTACATAAATTCAAACAATAAACTCACATCAAATTAGGAAAATAATCTATTATAATACTTGTATTAAATGAGACAAAAACCCACGCGTCTAGTGCGACGTAACGCCGTAACCTCGAATTTATTCATTAGACCTCAACCTTCTATTATTTGATTTTGTGATTGACTAATCCTTTAATGATAATATCTAGAAGGGTATGTTATATTTTGCTATTCAAATTAGTTAATAAAATAATATAATAATAAAAAGACAAATTGAAGTGGATTATAGATTTTTGTGACTCCACATAAATAGGAAACCTACAAATTCAAGCGATACGTTTTCTTAATATAAAAAAGTGAATGTTTTACACCTCAAAATACACAGCTATTTAGTGCAATATGTGGGCACTGGAGAATCATCAACTAACTCTAGGATTTTAGAATGCGGACATTAAAGAAAACACTATTGCTTTCTCCTGATGTTCTAATTTGAATATTATTCTCTTTAGTAGATTAATAGGTCAGCTTATAAGTTATTCAAAACATCATATCATATGTGAAAAATTTAAAAATATTAAAAAGTGTTCGATATTTTTTGTTAAATAAAAGTTTATAACATCAAAAAATATGATATTAAAAGCTTATAAGCTGCTTAAAAAAGGAGTAAGAAAGTCTTAACTTATTTCTAGAATTTCAGGAACTCCTTTAATTTTGGTTGTATGGTCGTTACTATCATCTTGTCAGTTTTTCTCTAAATATTTTAAGAGTTTAGTTTTAAATTAATATTTAACATTTTATTATTTTTAAAAATATATTATAAAATATTCAGATGAATTTAGCCAATCATCCACTAGGGTTATAGGTGCAAGATTCAATTTTTATTGTACCCTTTTTTATGAGTGATGAAATTGATCATTTATTACCTCATTTCTATCTTGAGCGGCAACATTGACTAATGGAAACCCGGGCTTTACTCTAAACAACAACTTGCTCTGCCTGTCGCCTTCATGCACTACCCCAAAATTTGCTCGAAATCTACACAAGGAACAGATTCCAAAGCTTCATTTGACAGTAAACCCATCACCAGCGCGCATTATTCACACGCAAAATAAGGAAAGAGAAACAGAAAGAAGAAAGATCACTTCTTTTTAATCCATTCTGCAATTTGGACCTGCCCTTTTCTTGGTTTTTGCATTCAAGAACGAACGAAGATAAGATATATTTAAGAAGAGAGAAGAAAAGGGTTGCTGTGGGTGGAGGAAGAATGTTAAGAGCTGCAAAAAACTAGCTTCTTTGTCTTCTTTCACCCCTATCTAGCCTAACTGGGATTCTGCTTTTCTCTTGAAACAAGATTAGAATTGGTGTTTCCTTTTGCGTTGTAATTGCCTAATTCTTTTCAAGTAGTTGTATTTAGCACCAAAGTTTTGTTCTTGGTAAGAGCCACCTTCATTATATAGCTCACCATTCACCTCCTTCATTTTCCAAGAATTTGTGATTGTAGTTGGATTCTGAGCTTTTATCCTTTCATATTTGTGTTTTACATGCCTGTTCACGGTAGATCTGCCCACCAGATTACCCTCTGTTTAGCATACATTTCCTTTTACAAGACTCTTTGAGAATTGGAATGTAAAAGTAATTTTGTCTGAAATTTTTATACTTTTTTGCCAAGATTTCTACAAGTGAATTCTTGGTGAAGTACACGGTGAGATAATCCTCTTCTACAGGTCTACACGAGGCCCACAATTTGGGTTAGGTGGGCTTCGTCTTAGCCAAATAGTACCCATATTTTTTCTGTTGATAGAGATTTGAAGATCCCTTTTCCTCTTTTTTTATAAGGAGAGGGTGAAGAAGAAGAGAAATACACCAATTTTTAATATTTTTCTGTATTCAGCAAGGCTCATTGCTTGTCCATTATTTGGTGGCCTAACTTTTCTTGACCACCCCCTTTAGTATTATTATCCCAAATATATAAGTGTATAATTGGAGCTCCAGACCCTCTTGTCAAATGCTTTTCTTCTTGATCACTTGTTCCTTCTCCTTCATCTTCTTCTACAGGTCTCTTGTCCTCAAGCCACTCCCTTCGTGGGCTTGTGAGATGAGATTAGTTTCCCTCTGGTTCTGGAAAGGATTTTCATTTTTGCCCATCATCAAGTCCATAAGAAATACTATCTTAGGTGTAATTTTCTCATTTTTCACTTCAAGAATGCCTTGTAAGAAGAAGAGTTTTAGTTCCAAAGTGGAGACTATTGACAGGAAATCAGGGATGTCTGTGTTGGATTTGCCTGACCTTGTATTGGAATGCATTCTTGAGAAGCTTCCACCAGAGGAGCTTTGTAGGATGGCCAGTGTCTGTGCCTCCTTGAGGGATAAGTGTATGAGTGATTACTTGTGGGAAAAGCACATAAAAGATAAGTGGGCTAGAATTATTGGTCCTGCAGCATACAGGGAATGGCAATGGTATATTGCTTCAAGAAAAGATTCCATCTTTTTCAATCAGGGAAAGCAGAAAGGCTTGATGGGCTATCTCACTCACCTCTGGCCGGTCGTATTGATTCGATCTAGTTTTAGCAGCATTAGCAAGAAAAAGAACTCTCCTCCAGCAGATTCACTCATGTCTTGGTATTTTGCTCTTGAGTCTGGCAAGTTTTGGTTCCCTGCTCAGGTCTATAACCGTGAGGTACACGGATTATTTGATTTCTGGTTGCCCTACTTAGATTTCACACTTGAATGCCTTTGTTGGAGAAATGAATTCTGGTTGTAGTACTGAAGTGTGTTTTTGGGCATGCTGTGCAGAATGGTCATGTTGGATTTATGTTATCATGCTATGATGCTGAGCTTAGCTATGATCTGCGAACCGACACTTTCCAGGCCAGGTGATTGGAGCTATGGTTTTCAGTAATGAAACTTACCGTTTCACATATTTGATTATAGTTTGGACTGGCACTTGATGATTATCACTACAAACTAGTAGTTTTACATTCTGTATTTATGACAATCACATGAAGTTCAGCAATTTTCTGGGGTTTGTCTTTGTGGCATCTCCTTTTCAGGAGTTTGTCATCCTTTTCATTATCCTAACTTTCTTCTGGTTAATGATGAGCAGATACCCACCACATGGAAGGAGAGCAATCACAATAGAGACTGGTGTGACATGGGATAGACTTAGAGCACCCCCTGTTGATACTTCTCCACATGATCTTCATATCTCTAATTGTTTAACTGAGTTGCAACCTGGTGATCACATTGAAATCCAATGGAGAAGAAACAAAGAGTTTCCATATGGTATTTTTCAAACTGTACCTCAAAAAGTTCAAGGTTCTTTTATTTTTTGTTAGTTGTATCATATATTTCACTCGGTACAATTATGGCCTATGGGATGTGTGTAGGAAGATGACGTCCACTGTTTTCACCATATTTTCCAATTGTATTGATGGCCTCTTTCATTTTCTTGATGTGGGGCGACAGTAGATTGGTCCGCAATGGATCAAATCTTGCCAAGAAACTTTGCGAAAGAAAGATGCGCCAACCGCATGTTTTACTTGTTGACATCTCTAGTTTGAAATCAGAGTAAAAAGCGAACTTATTTTCTCCACTGTCAATTAAGTTGGCGTTAGTTGAAATTTTCTTTACAATCCATGACGTCTTAAATTATTCTAGCAAACCTTGGAATATCATTGACACCGTTTTGAGAGTGCAATTTGTGCTTCCATTCTAGTGTTTTCTCAAAATGCAATGTGGCATATTGTTCTTGTTAGGTAGAAAGTTTTGTCACCAATTGTAGTCTAATTGTATGCAACTCTAATGGATTGGCTCTTAAGATATGACCAGATCCTATGGATATGCCAATCAATTTATTAATAATGTCTCACCTCTATGTACAGGTTGGTGGTATGGTGTTGTAGGCCACTTGGAAACATGCGTTGGAAACGCCAATTACTGCCGATGTCATGATAGTGGTAAGTTGCTATGCGTTCTCCACAAATTCTTAAAAAAGATGCCATTTCATATAAAGCAAAATACTGAAGATCCAATCAAAACTAGACGTACTAGACAGCAGGAGAGAGGTGGGGTGGGGTGTTAACTTAGTTTGGGGACCTTAAAACCACTTTGTAGTGAAGCATTTGCATCAATTAAGAAGGTGGCCATAAGTTTTATCATTAGAGTATATTTTATATTCTTGGTAGGCCCTTCCGGACTCCCTTTTTCCCGCATGTGGGTCTTTCCTTATGCATATAATTAACCCTCTAGAAAAGTCCTTGTTTTGTCATATTCTCTTCCGTAAGTTCTGTTGTGTTATCTGGACAATAATATGAAAGAAGATTGGAAGCTGACCTTACTGTACTAAATTGACTTCCAAGTAATTTGAGTCATAAACATTTCTTGAGATATCTCCTCTGCACTCTTATGCAATGCGCTAGTATCATATTGGTTGAAGTGCATGTGTTCGTTCGGGTGGCACCGAGCCCTCGACTATTTTGACATTTGTAAGGCTTAAGTAGTTGAGTTAACCACAGAAGATTTTCTGACAACAATTTCGTGCTTCAGACACTCTGGTGCTGGAGTTCAACCAATACACCCCCGGTTCACGTTGGAGAAGGACAACTGTTAGTAGGAAAAACCATAGGGAAGAGGGAAACGAGGCAGATGGATTTTATGGTGGAATTCGGAAACTTCGTACTAATGAAGAGATATCCATGTGGAAAAAGCTCTGGCCGTCTGAAGTATTGGAATGAATCCACATCTAAAGTTCGGCTATAAGTTGATTAACAGCTGATTCAGAAAAGCCCATCTTTCTCCACCAAAGACTCCAAAATCTCATCAAGAAAAGCATTGTATGCTAGATGTACAAGAGATGTATGCTCAGTAGCGTGGCCAAGAACTGGATTCTTGTCGGCCCCATCTCTTCCAGAAAAATTATAAATTGTTTTCTTGTAAAGTACCGAATACATGATAGGATTATAGCAATTTGTATATTGCCTCCATTGCATTCTATATAGATGTCGGATAAAAGAATGACAACGGTACTTATACTGTAAGCCCATGAGTCTGTTAGGCTTCTCGTAGGCAGGTTTACACTTAACATTTTGCTCCCCTAAGCTCAATGGGGCTCAAATATGTTGCAAAGAATAGAACCATTCTCGGCAACTGTAACTGAATGAAGTGATACTCATTGTATTCATGTTCTTTCTCTTGGAAATGCATACTTTGGTTGCAGTGATGAAATTACTGATAGTTTTGCTGGCAACGGGCGCATTTAGACGTAAAGAATATCGGTATTACAAAATTGCACTATACCTTCTGCTGTCAATGTTTGCACTACAGATTTCTTCCAGGAGATCAGATATTGCATAACCGTTGGTGGAAATTTCCAAACTTATGGAGGTTCTTTTATAGAATTTCCAAACTCTAGGGATTTTTGTGTCATTATTTCAAGGATTTACTGGAAATGGTTGCAATGAGTGCTGGTCACAAGGCAAATTTCTGAAGTCACATTTGAACATTGATTGAAATTTGATATGAACCAGAAAATAACTACTTATTATCTCTCTATAATGTTTAAGTCATTTCACTTCTCTTGGGCTTCCAACTCCATAGCCTAAGCAAACTGCAAGAGATGGCTTGTATTCCACCACTGCCATCTGTGTATCAGCAGCCATCCTCTTCTTCCCACTTCCCTTGTATTTAAAGCTCAATCTACTAAAATAACTCATCCTCCTTTCCCCTGAACCTGTCTTTCTCTGCTTGCTCCCACTGTTTTCTCTTCCAAATGATGCATACCTCAGCAGAAATCCTTTCAGTTTCTTCACCTTACTTTCCTCAACATTCCCACAAGTCTTCTTGACATGTCTCCCTTTTGGTAAAACAGGCTCATCTTGCCCGTCCTGCTCAGCTTTCAATGGTCTCACTCTTTGTCCGAAAAGGAAGCCTCTCTGGTTCTTGGGGCTTAGCCCTTCTCTCGTTTGGTCCCGAACCCATCTTGCATATGCTGACCCTTTGAAGTCCAGTGGTCCGCTGTGGCTTGCTGCTGCAACGTGCACGGTGTCCGTTGGGCTACTTTCTTGAGTGTAACAATCAACATCGTCATTGGAGTGTTTTGGCACAGCCCTGAACGGTGAATACGATCTTGATCGCCTGTGGTGGCTGTTTCTTCCTCTCTTTTCTTCCCTCACCTTCTGCAAAGCCACCATGAACGGGTCGAAATCATCGTTCCAAGAACTCCTACACCCAAATGGGAGTCTGCAGATGGTTCTTGGGGATGAAACAGGTGATCTCTGGCTAAAACTGTGGAATTCAGTTTCAAACTGAAGTCTTGGAGGGAGCTTCAAAGGCATGACCAGGCCATTGAGGAAGAGCTCATCGGCAAACGCCATGGCGGGAAGGGAACCCCCACGCTCCCGCCTCACAGGAGACTCAGAGTTGTCGCATGTCTCAACGCTCAACGGCCCACTGAACTTCTTGCTTGTCTCAAACTCAAAGTCATCAAGATTCTTGCTTCCATAATCATCATCTGTCCTTCCAACATTGGGATCACCCGGTTTTCGACGTGGACTGGCCGGGGCACTGCAGTAGAACTCCATGCTCCTGCTATGTTCATTTGGGCTGTTAGGAGCAGTTGCATAGAGACAAGGGGAAGAAGTGTTTGATGGCTGAGCCTCCAGTTCCATTCTTGGTGCAAGAATTCAGACAGTTGGAGAAAATAGGATTTGCAATGTGTGCTGATTTTTGTGATGTGTTCATGGTCCTGAATTTAAGGATTGCACAGCTCACATGAGTGGCTGTCTACCTCTAAAATAATCTTGAAAGCAGGAATCAAGCACTTAAAAGTGGATAAATTATACTTGTAAATGTCCTCAGCAATCAACAGCCAAAAAAGTGTTCCAAAGTTTTACATCATTTCCACAAGTGGGCTGTGGCCTAATTACTCAATTTTCAATCCATCAAAAAAATAAATAAATAAATTTGCTCAATCTATTGAATTATGTGTGTTTTACTACACCTCAATCACCCAAACTTTATTATAAAGATTCAACTTTACTTCAAAACACACTAAAATAGCAGCTTTGAAAATTACCGTAGCGCATAATTTAACCCAATATTACGCTATAACCCCACATAAATCTTTTTTAGCTTACCCTTTACTGGATCGAACGTAGATGATAATTCAATAACATTTTTACAGACGTTCTTATATCTTAATAAAAGAATTCGAACAATTCTATAGCTATTACCCATTCAAACTTATGTATCATTCATTTATATATATATATATATATATATAATATTTTGCCGCATAATTTCATTATATGTTAATCATAATAAATTATTTTACTTGGGTTCTACCTTATACATGTTTTCTTGAAATTACATGACCTTATATTTGTCAACTAGGCTTACACTCATGACCAAAATAACTAGCACAAAAAATTAATTAAACCCCCAATTTGATGCTTGGTGTTGTATTTTTCCCCAACTATATGCCAAGTTTAAGCAACATTTCAACTTTTCATTTTTGCTTAATTTTAACTCAAGTACTTAATAAATATTTCCCATTATTTACTTGCTTAATTTTGTCGAATCCAAGTTTTTTAAATTAAGAATAGACAAAACAAAAGTCATTTGGCAATGATTTAGGCTTAAGAAAAGTTATTAGTGTGTGTAATTAAGAAATAATTATATTTCAATCAATAGGTCAATTTTGAAATTGACCCGTGACAAGAAAGCACAATAGTTGGTACCAAAATTTAACTCGTGACCATCTACTTGGTAGTGATGATTTTGAATTTTGAAGATCTTGACATATGTTAGGTGTGTATTTAAGTCATAGTAGTTGATGCTTTTAGATTAGGGCACGTTTGGTTTAAATTATTATTCGGGTAAATTATATAAAAAAAAATTTGTATTAAGTTTAATTACACAAATATCTTATATTTGTTAAATGAGTGAATAGCAATTTATCACTTTGTGATATTGAAAATGAGCACATTATCCTCCTATAAAAAAAAATATAGTAATTTATTTCCCTATACTTTTTTAAATAAAGTAATTTACCTCCTTATACAGGGAGGTAAATTGCTTTATTTTACAAATCATAGGAGAGTAAATTGTTCTATTTTAAAAAATATAAGGAGGTAAATTGCTATTTACTTTTTCATAAGGGGGTATTTGCTCATTTGCGATATCACAAGGGAGTTGCTTGCATTTTTCCCTTTTTTAAATGGTTGTAAATATATCATTTGAGGTTGTATTGTAGTTTACAGGGTAAATTGAATTGATAGTCCCTAAAGTTAAGTAAAAAATATACAAACATTTTCTTATTTTTATAAAAATTACAAACACACCCTTACGATAGATCAAGCAATTATGTTTGAATTAATTAAATAATTTTTTTTAAGAAACAATAACATTAATTAAAACAATAATTGACTCATTTTTGTTTTAATATCTAGGAAAAGATATAATCTTATTCAAATGGGATCTTTCCACTTTGTATAGTATTTAATTTTATATTTTTAAATGATGAATTTAATTTATTTTAAAGTTTGTCATAATTATAAATACTTATCGTATTTTGAAAATTTATTAATATTCTCATAAAATTAACGATCGTCTAATAAATATTCCTTGCTATACATCATTATAAGGGATATTTGTTAGATGAGAGTTAATTTTAGAACGATATTTGTAATTTTTTAAAATATGTGGGAGTATTTACTATTATAGCAAATATAAGAAAACGTGTTATGGTTTGCCATAATTTTAATAATTAAGATATTTTTAGGAATAAAAGATGGGCTGTTTATTGCAATTGGGTTACATTTGGGTCAGGCCTGGAGCCCAATAACATAATTATCTTGTCTATGAATTGGATTCGGGGTGGCCCAATTAAGATGGAGGTCCAGACCCGATCCCAGACCCGACCCATTAATTGAGAAATAGGATTATCATAGCAATGGCTTCCCCAGTTCTCCCTCATAAATTTCATGGAAACAGCAGCGCTCTTCCCTCCAAAACCCCAATGTTTGATGACCCCACTAATCGCCTTTAAACCAGCGCCACCGCTCCTCCTCCGCCTCACTCCAGCCGCATTTAGGCTTTTTGCCTCCGCCGTAGCCCCCAGCACGAGCACTGGTGCCCCCGAAGTAGTAACAGTTCCAGAACCCTCTAGGCGGAAACCCAGATCAAATGGCGGTACAAGGGGTAGCACGAGGGTTAGAAAGGTGAGTGTAGATGCACACCAGCTCAGATTGAATTGGCTGGATTCTCTCTCTTGCCCTTTGCCAGAAAATGATGAGAATCGGGATGCGAAGGACTCCGACTGCTGCAGGGCGGTGTCGGATTGGGTCGTTGGGGTCGACCCGGATCTTTCTGGAGCTTTGGCCGTTTTGAAGCCCGATAATTCTCCTCAGGTATGCATGGGCTGTCTGTCACTACTGTACTGGGTGCTGAAGCTGTGCCTCATGCTTCCGAGGTTGTACTATTCTTGTCAATGTATAATATCTTTTGTATTAGGAAAGTAGGATTCTATGCGTGCTGTCGTCTAAGACTTGCGTCAAGTTCAGGGTTCTCGCATCTTGGTGCCAAGCTTTAGTTTTTGTGGTAGAAACTTAGAGAAGGTATTTGGCTGTTTGCTTTTAAGCCATTATGTTTGTTACTTTGCACACTCCTCTGCACAGGTTCAAGATTTTTGCATGATAGTGGCCAATTGTGATAAAGGATTTTCCATTTCTTTTGAAGTTTGTGAATTCTAAGCGTTCTTAAGTACCCAGTGTGAATTCTAAGCGTTCTTAAGTTCCATTTCTTCCCATTTCTTCAGGCATTTTAAAATATTCATTATGTGAATTGTCTCATCTCATGCATTCTTGTATCCCCCCCCCCCCCAAAAAAAAAAAAAAAAAAAAAAAAAAAAAGGGG
>NC_026150.1:4429919-4455533 GCF_000512975.1 Sesamum indicum
TTCCCCCCCCCCCCCCAAAAAAAAAAAAAACAAAAAAACAAAAAATGGTGTTTGTTTAATTGATACTGAATTTAATTCATATTAAATTCTTTTCTCCTATCCGACAGGTGTATGATTCGCCTCACTTGAAAGTATTGGTTGGCAAAAGAATCCGGAAACGTCTAGATGCAAAGTCTATTGTTCAATTGCTTCAAAGAATTGATGCTCCAACTGGTATGCTATACTGCTTAGTGCTTTATGAGCTGCTCAATTATATCTGTCTGGATGAAACAGTACCTATGAAGAGCATACATTGGCTAGAGAACCAGTAATTGAATTTAATGGCGTTGCAACTGCTAGAAAATCTTCCTTGCCTAGCCCTCATCTCACTGGCTGAGCAAACAATCCTTCATGTATCTTGTATTGGATTTTATCTTTTTTCCTTGTCCTTGTTAGAAAGACAATGCAGGTGTGTTATCTACCTTTGAAATTGCAGATTTTGAGGGGAAGAGCAGTCTCGTGGGGTAGTAATACATTCAGTTCACTTGGCCCCAGTGGTTGAATAACGTTTAAGATTTTCTGATCTCATTGCCCACTTACTTCAAGCTGTGATAACTAATTTGACGAAACTGTGATTACAATATCATTGGATTATCTAGGTGGTCTATCTCAAACACACCTGTTTTGACCAATTTTATATTCTTTCTTTCAATTCAGGAACCACTGTGTATATAGAGCAATCAATTCCATATCCTCAAGACGGCAAACAGGTTAGAAACCCTCTGTCTGGAGAAAGTGTGATTATTCTTTTACTATATTTCAACTGGATGGACTTCACCTAATGGCCGAAGATCTATTTGGTGATGAATTAAAGTTCTTGGCTGTTATGTTCCTCTAAGTATGTGATCAATTTTATAACTTTCTTGGAGAAGAGCTTGTGTGTTAAATGATGCTTCCCTTAGCAATTGAGTTTCCAGACACGGCAAGATACTAACAGGCAATAACAAACATGCCCTGAAAATCCCAATTAGAAGTAAACATATCCTCTCCAAGAACAAGGCAAGTACCATCAAGGGGAACCTACGCCTGCCATGTTTTCCATGTTTCTAAATCACCTGTATTTTGCATGGCAAATCACTTTTCTTCCCATTTCTGCTAGTGTTGGTCATCTCTGATCTTCCTCATGATAGTAATTGATTGATCTTCCGGAATTTCCATTACTTCTATTGCTTTCCACTATTCAAACTACTTCTATATGCCAATACCTTTTTCAACCTCGCTTATCTCCTTGAAACTCCCTTGAACTACCTTTTCTTCATCTTCTTTGTTTCCCTGCACTTAGAATATTTTCCAAGTGGGAAAGGTTTTCATTTTTATTTCTTGTCACTGAGTTTGGATCAGTTCAATTGGTCTGAGCAGGCTCTTCTCCACAACCGCCATACCCATATTCATAACAATTATATCGCTGCTTATTCCTGCCTTCCATGTATTCTATTTTCCAGAAAGAGAGCAACAGATTTGAACTGATCCCTTTGAAGTTGGAAGCTTGTTTTCATACTACTTTGAAATAATAGTTCTTTTCCTTATGCAAATTACATTGGTACTAGGTGTACCTCTTTCCTGCTGGTGCCTGATCCAACAGGATCAGAAAAACCAGAACTTTTCAGTCTCAACTACTAGAGACGTTTGCCTTCTCCAAACATAGGCGTAGACAAGCAACTAGGAAGAATTGCTTTTCCTCAATTTCCAGAATTGAAACAATGAAAAGGAATATGGTTATGCATAAAAATTCATATCTTTCTGACAGATCTGTTTTTCTAATCCCTCTTTTCTGTTGTTTATTTTGCATGACTTGATACCTTCTTACATTTAGTTTCTTTTCTTTTAGTGACGGTTTCTGAAGTATATCTTTTTGTTGCACCGAAGGGATGGTGGAGTGGAGGATTTGGATACGGATTATGGATCGGGATCCTAGTTGCCTCGGGATATTCTGTGGTTCCAGTTCCATCATTGTTGTGGAAGAATGAGTTTAAACTCACGGGGAACCGCTCAAGCAAGGTTCATTAATCTTCTCTGAGTATCACCATATCACCTTTACCGGTGGTGTTGCGTGACAAGTTGAATTTTGCATGCTGTATTAAAAATGTTTGATATCCTTTGCATCTGAAGATCATGTTGTTTATTCATCTATGAATCAAACATCTGACAAGTATGTCTAAGTAAATATGGTACTTAGAGATCAAATTTGACATGTATTGCTTTGTATGACAGGACGACAGCAGGGAGCTTGCCACTACTTTATTTCCCTCTATGAATTCCATGTTGAAAAGGAAGAAAGATCATGGTCGGTATACTCTATATCATGTTAAACTTTTCAGAAAGATATCAATGACTCTGACAGAACTTTTTGTTATCATTCATTGAGATCTTCAGTGCCATTGTTTGGTAGGTGTTGGCCATGGGTGTGGTCAGTGGTAAGCCTTGACTTAGATTATGATTTTGACAGAATTTATCTGGAGAAATGTTAGTTAAATCTGAAAGAAGCTATGGAAAGAAGTCCAGAATCAGATTCCATTTTTCATGGCAAGTTGTAAGGAGTGTCTGATTCTCACCAAGGGTATTAAAAAGAGATTAGGGCGAGAAATCATGACCAAGAATCTCATATAATTGGACCAAAACCTTCATTTAATGCGCAACATTTCTGTGCGGACCTTAAACTCTGCAGTGACAATACATTTTAGCATTACGATACGAAACTACTAGTGGAAGATAAAACCTTAAAATGAAAATGATGGAAGATAGGTTGTAAGGAGTCTAATATGCACTTGCAACTCTGTTAAGCCAATTGGGAGATTAGAGTATCACAGAAAGGATATCTTATAGTAGACATCTTTTAAGGAATTGTTATTGCCTAGTTTCTTGTAACGCTCTTTATGTTTGAATCTTGCAGGTCGCGCTGAGGCTCTGCTAATTGCTGCATATGGTAAAGGGCTGAAGGTGAACCTTGATTCTTCACCCATCTTGGAAGACCCAATGCCTTAGAAACAAGAAATTTCCATGCAGCACAATTAGACGCCAGATCTAGCTGCTAGTTGCTTAAATATTGGCAGTTACCTTGGTAAATAACAAGTAAGGTTACTTAGGCAAGAAACTGGTCATTTTCGTACTTTACTGGCTCCCTCTATATCTTCATCACATCTTATACATTTTTTGAGGGGGATAAAGCTCCAATTTTGCCGGAAACCAGAGAAAATTCCCCCTTTGATTTTGCTATGATGTAGGTAATCATTAGGGGTTTTTAACACTCTCTTTATCAACCTTGTGGATAGGATTGTGCTAGTTTTAGTGTGCTAGAGTTATTTCTGGAAACTAGTTATCCCTTGTACTAGAAAAAGATCTACAATGTTGTAAAGTAGTTGTAAAAGCATTGTTGAATCAAGGTTTCTTTCCAGAAGTGAAATATCATTTAGTAGGACGGCCTTTTACTGCCTTTGGAATCCTAACTTTGTATAGGTGTATTGACGACATGGTTTCAAGTAATTCATTCTTGGTGACTTTGCGGACGAGATCACACCCTTTCATTCTGGGATCATCCCGAAATTCATCAAGAATATCTCACGCCCAGTGACCTTTTAAATCATCAGTTATGCTGTTGCTCAACTACAAATTGCATCAGTTGAGGAGATTGGAATACTTGGTAGATATGGGGTTATTCTGAGTCGTAAACAAATAAAAAACGATCGAATTCTGCTATTGTGGGGGCTTTAACTCGTTCAAAATCAGGCCAATACGAGGTTACCAGAAACGTTCAGAATCTGGGCAAACTATGGACTACCCTTCCTATGTTATTTAGCATGATTTGATATCTAACGTAAGTTTTATTCCGAATATTCCAGTTGGTTGTTGAGGTGGATGGCTCCCAAACCATTACTTGCCATGAGAAAGAGGGACTTTTGCATAGGCCACCACAAGGGACCTTCGTCTTTATTTCCCTCGGTGGCTTCAGCACCTACCAACTAAACCTTCATTTCTCAGTGCTTTAGAGCTCAAAATGCCTACCAAAAGTGGAGTTGGGTCAGTAGGAAAGCTTTTCATAGTCTCAATCATATGTTAGTCAAAACTATTTGGTGAAAAGCCAACCACATTCCGTCCACCAAATTTAATTTAGTTGGCGAAATTGATATTTTATTATTGTTCTTTGATAGTAGCTCTTTTTTTTACTTTAATAGTAATATGATGATCAATTATAAATACTTGATGTTAATGATTAATGTATTAATTGTTATAATTATCTGCAATTGAAATTATGTTAAGCGATTTACTCAAAAAGGAAAAAAAAACACACACACACACACAACCAAATTCTTGTTATAGTAAGAATGGGGCTTTTTTAGTTGTAATTTGATTCACTTTGTGAGAGAAATAACTATAGAATCTAATGAACAATGCAGAATTTAAAATTAAGTTCCATAATGGTCGTCTGGTTTGTAAACAAAATGCAGGAATATAATAATTAAAAATGAAACACAACTGGTCTTTGATACAAAACAATTTATCCAGAGGTTACGACTTCAAGTCTCATCAATATGTTGGTATTAATTTATTTTATGGAATAATTATACTGTCCTCCATTGAGATTTAATGGAATCACATAAAATCCCATCAATATGTTGGTATTAATTTATTTTATGGAATAATTATACTGTCCTCCATTGAGATTTAATGGAATCACATAAAATCCCATGTTGTTCTGTAAATCGCATCTACTATTATTGAACTTTATTTTTGTTTAATAAATATATTCATCCATTAATTAATATTCACGAATTTTATTGATATCAACAAAGAAATTGAACAAAAAAATTCATAATTACCTCCGATTGACTTATTATAAGTTAAATAATTTTATTTTGTGTTTTATGAGGGACAACCTAATGGTTGTGCTCAAAATTTCCTATAGGAGGTTTTGTGTTCGAACGTGGGTGTGTGCTAGAAAGAAAAAAGTCTTTTTGCCAAACTGAGGTTTGGTGTAATTCTCCGTTGTTTTAACAAAACTTTTAGTTTAATAATATTTGTTAGTTTATTGTAACAATATCTATTGGTTAGTTATATATGTTTGATATTAATAATTAACATATACTGATTATTGATGACCGAAAAATATGATATATTTGATCATTTCTTTGTTTTGTTTCACTTAATGTTATTAGTTTTATAAATTTATTTTGTTAATATATACGTCGCGTTACATACACATACTATATATATATAATGGTGAATCACATTGGTACCATAATAAGTTAGGTTTAATTATATAAACACTCCCTATTTTTTATAAAATAAAAATACATCTATTAAAATTATAGTTGTAATTATAAGTATACTGACGAAATTATACAGAAACACTATTTAAGATAAATCACACTAACACCCTCAAGGGTCCACCTGTAATTTTACAAAAAGTATGGAGTATTTGTGTAACTAGACTTAATGTAAAAATAGGATAATTACATTGTTCTTACATGAGGTTTAATATAATTGCACGTAAAGTTTCTGTACTTTGAAAAATTACATCTAACACTTATAATATTTATATTTAATAGATTCTTCCACTAGTTAAAATTCATCGAATTTATTAATATATAAAAAAATAAATAAAAATTTGAATCTATCCATAATTGATTTATTACTGATTTATCATTTATAATTTATGCAGCACAGAACGACGTCGTAGGAGGAATGAGGTCATGAACGGGGTACCGTACGAAAGCCGAAACTGGAAAGGCGCTTTCTAAAAATTTAAAGAATATATGAAGCAAAACGGAATTGTACTTTTTAAAAAGCGTTCACATGTTTATGCACTTTGACTTTCTCTCTCTCTCTCTCTCTGCGTCAGTGTATGATATTTCTACTCAACGTTCGTTTTACATAAAGTAGCTTCTGAGCAGAAAGATTCATTCTCTCTCAATCACACGCAGATATATATTACAAGCATTCATGCGTGCCTCTGTGTGCATTTCGTAAATGGCTTCGAGGTAACTCTGGCTGTCTTTCTTCTTGTATGTGATTGCTATGAGATGGGATTTTTATTTTTTTGGGGGAGATGGGATTGTTCAACAAGATTGAAATGAAGATGGGCATTGTAGTTTTGTTTAATTGTATTTGATTGTTTATCTTATTTTTGTCAATTTTCTCTGATTGATTGATGTGGAGCTCAGTGAACTTGCCCCGGGTATGTTTCATGGATATATTATGAGTATTTTTAGATATTTTAAAGGGAAAGAAGTAGTTCCTTTTGAATTGTTAGCAGTCTTTTTCTGTATTTATTCTCCTTTTTCGATTTCTCTGTCAATGGAACTGCACACTTTGATGAACAGAGGTGTCAGATAATGGTTCATGAGCTTAAGGATCAATTTGGTGTTATGAACATTATTGTTCAGTTGATGGGCTTGTCTCTTTGTTAGTATTTTCCAAAAGCATTGTGTTGTGAACTTATGGGTATGCTTATTGTAGGATGATATGAGTATGTAATTCTAGAAATCCTCCTTTATTTCTCTTTTGACAAGCAGAAGTGGAGCACCCCACTTTGTTGCTCCTGAATTGCTTGACATTTTGGTGAAATTTTCGTTGGGGATTAAAGTTTGAGAAGGAGAGTGACTGTTTGAAGTAAGATCTGTAGTTCACAGAGATAGAATTTCTTTCTGGCATTTTAACTACATTTCCACTCTTAAAGAAACTGAAACCAAAAAAATGCTAATTATGTGGTGATTACCATGTGGTTTGTCCTGGAGTAGCATCTGGTTATAGTGGCACATGGCTTTGTGATTGTAATGATGACCAGTAAAATTCAACTGCCTAACTATGGCAGCTGCCAAGGGTTGCAATCTAGGAGGTTTTGGTGGTGGTTGTTGTCATGATTGTTCATCTGAGAAATGAATAACATGCTTCACACTTTTTTTGGAAAATGTTGTATAATCATGCCACGCAAACGTTTTCACTCAGAACAAAGGTTCTATCTGGCAGTCATCATGAACATTGACAGATTGGACCAGGAATAAACACATTAGATTTCTATTTAACTTCTGTTTTCCTTGGCCCCTTATTTTATGAAAACCATTTCATTTCTTTTCATCTGCTTTTGCAATAATTCTATCTCCATCATGTTTATTGTTGAACATTGAGTTCTGCTATACGAAACTTTAATTTTGTGAAAATGATTCCTTTATGGAACTGATGATAATGTTCTGGTAATTTCAATCTTCAACCCTGAACCTGCTGATATAGCACCTACTATCTGCTACTGATACCCATAATAATCTTCCTTATGGTAGAGCATCATCACGAGGTGCTTCTCTAGATTTTTCTGATCTTATTTTGGAGATGATAACTGTGGATATTGATAACTATTCCACAAGTAGAGAAAGTAGCCAAAAAGTTTCTTAGCTGTATGGGTTGGTAAATCAGGAAGGTCCTGTTAGAAGAGAAATACCCAGCAAGTATGCTTTTCTACTACCTACCTTATGGCATGTTTGTTAATATAAGGCTTCCATTTGTATTTTCCTTACGAGTAAATATCTGCACTCACTTGAGGTGGCTTTCACACTGGTCAGGCATTTTGCACATATCTAGGCTCTAATTTTGTTCCTCAGCCATTACTCATGTGTCAAAGAATCACTTTGTATTATCCATATTTACATTCAGTTAGTGGATTTCTCCTTGTGTTAGTAGGTTTCACATGACATTGTGGAATTGTGCTGTGTTTTTATAATAGGATGATATAAGTATGTAATTTTAGAGGACTCCATTTTTCTTTCAGAAACAGCAGTAGGAGCTCCCACATTGCTGCCTGAGCTTTGGGACAAGTTTTCATTGAGGTTATCAAATTGGTTTGACTTAATCTGAGGAAGGTTTTCTTTCAGGATGCACAGCCACCTTGAGTGATTGGTAGAGTAAATCACAGCTCATTGTAAAACCTAATGTCCTAGCAACATCTAGACTATCTAGTATACCAACAATAATTTCCACATAGGATCCTCACCATCATAAAACAGTAAATCGTTTCGACAAATGATTTTAAATGATATGAAACCTTGACAACAAAATTACAAATTATCTTATTAGTTCCCTAAAATTCTCTTTCATATTCTAGAAAAGCATCTTTATGACCATAGTCAACCACAGAGATTACTGCGTATAAAAGAGCTGTATATTTGCTGACTACTACACAGAAGAGCACTACATTACTCTTTCCTTTTCTTGCCAAGATCCATTTGACAAATGAAAACAAAACCACCATGTTTAAAAATTCAGAAAGTGGACCATGCTTTTGAAATTCAGAAAGTGAGCATGTGTGGAGAAATTGTTGTCAGCCATCAAATGGGATGTTGGTCTTGGTTCATACCTCCAAAGTTTCAGCGTGTTAGTTTCAAATGTTAAGGTTCAATTATCATGTGTTGACTAAATAGCTGGAAAGTATGCCCTTCATCTGTTCCGACTTTTTGCCAATTGAATTGGTTAATTGCATGGAAATGGTGGCTCAGGTTGGCGTCATTGGTTGTCATGATAGTTATTGATTCTTATGCTGTTGCTGCTTATTTTCAGATCTTTTGGAGTGAAGATTCCTGGTAATCATGATGAGGTTGATGTGGAGGCTGGGAGAACAGAAAAGGATAGAGGAAAGGCATTTCGAAGTAAAAGAGTTCTTACAATACACAACCAGGCCTTGTTATCCGGCCTCGCATATTGTTTCTCCTCCTGCAGCATGATACTGGTTAACAAGTATGTCCTCTCCAGTTATGACTTTAATGCTGGAATATCTTTGATGCTGTACCAGGTTAACTTCTATATAAGTTCTCTTCATTTTATTCACCAAAAAAAAAATATAAGCCATAATCGTTTTACATTAACTCTACTATTGTTCAGCTGATTGAAGTAATCTTCTATTTTTTTTATGGACTAATAAGATATTGTTCATGCATGCAGAATTTTGTCTCAGTAGTTATTGTTTCTTTCTTGAATTTCTGTGGAATAATTACCACTGAACCACTCACATGGAGATTAATCAAGGTCTGGTTGCCTGTCAATATTATATTTGTGGGGATGCTGGTCACAAGCATGTTTAGGTACTATTCTTTTGCTTGTTTTGTTTAGTTTATTGGAAATTGTATATTCAAGTATTTGTGCTTTTCGAACCATAAATTTGTTACCATTGACTTATATGCGTCTTTGACTTTGATGCTTCATTTTTCTTCATCACATTCATATACTGCATTTCTTTACAGTTACCAATTTTTTCTTCTTCATGTGCCAAATTTGTTTTGGTACATGTTAATAAATGCAACAGACTTGAATGTTGTATTTTGCTGTATGTCTGCTACTTTTACTTTCTAAGCACCCTTGAACTCAGTTTGTTGTTCATCTGAACTTTCTACTGTTTTACCTGGCTGCCTACTTTCTCTACATTTGGATAATTTTTATTTTTGTTGCTCTTCCAGTTTGTTGATGAGAGTTGATAAAACCTTAAGCAACCCTCATTTTTCTCAGCAGCTGAACTGCTTTCTTTGACCACACAACTGTAGAATTTCCTTTACTTTAGCTGAAATTAATATTCACAAAACGGATCTCGTGATGCTTTCTCCAGGATGGATGTTTTTCTTTCTTTGTCATCGTAAACCATCTACTCACAAAACCGGGGGGGGGGGGGAAGGAGAGAAATCTAAGGCTTTCTTGCTCATATACTTTGATTAATCTGTTTCTGAAGGAAATAAATAAGTCTCTTACTGTATTTTCTCATGCATTCTGCTTTTTATCAGCAAAAAACCTACAGTTTGCTCCTAAATTCACTTTTACATGAAATGTTTCCTCCTCTTAAAAGAACAAATTGTCAAGAAAGTGCCAAGAAGAAATGTTCTACGGATCTTTGTTGATTCCTTCCTACAAATTTCTCCTGAATTCTTTCTTGAAATGTTGCCTAACATGTCTTCCAATTTCGTTGCAGTCTAAGGTACATTAATGTTGCCATGGTTACGGTTTTGAAGAATGTAACCAACGTGATGACTGCTGTTGGTGAGATGTATCTATTCAACAAGCACCATGATAACAGAGTTTGGGCTTCTCTTTTCTTAATGGTATGTCATGAAGGCAAAGATATAAATTGACGGCACTTCTATATATTACTCCTGATTCATGTGGACAGTAGTTCTGCTAGAGCCTAGATAACTAACCATTTTGGTTAGCTGACTCTAATCATTCATTCTTTTAGTTGATTGATGACAGTTGAATTTTGTGAGATCCTAATCTTCAGCATTTGTCATTGTCAATGTCTAATCACATTATCAAAAAAGCTTCAGTTATTAGCACCAACCATTGTAGAATTGTAGTGCTGGTTCAGAATAAGTTCGAACATATATGAGCAAGTAATTACTCAGTAGGATTTCCTTCTGAACTTTACCGGGATGCCCTAGTGATAACCAAGTGAAAACAATCCCATAATAACTTGTCTCACTTAGACAGGTACAAGTTTGTGACTGTTTTGAATAATCACTGAAGCTTTGCATTCATTTTATGCAGATAATTTCAGCAATATCAGGTGGATTTACAGATCTTTCATTTCATGCCATTGGATACACATGGCAGTTTATCAATTGTTTTTTAACAGCATCATATTCTGTAAGTAATCCTTTCTTTTTTGATTCTCAATTCCTCACAATGCTCCTTGGTTACCAGATTCAACATTTGTTGTGTTCTCACAATTCCGCACCATCTCTTTTGTATTTGTCTACTTTGGGATCTTTTTGTTGTATCTCGAAATGCTCTATTGATCCATCTTTGTTGCATGACAAAAAATATAAGATTGAATCTTGCTTGCTTAAATCCATGCTAAGCTGTTCATGGCGTACTGGAATTGGTAGTTTTTCAGGTAAATTTCAGTTCCACCATGGATGAAGCATCATTCTTGTACATGTCCATGCTTGTTTGCATCTTGTGCGTGACCAACTAGAATTTTCTTATGTGTAGCTGTATACCGCTCTGTTCTTGTCTATGCTATAGTGCAAAAGTTTTGGGAGGGAAGTCATCCCTTTAATTTATGTGCATAAAAAATTAGCCTCTGCATCATTGCTTGCATTTCCAATGTTCATTCCTAAGTTCTTTTTGTACAGTTTTATTCTGACTAACCTGCAAATCGTAAGCATTTGACCACCATGCAGATACTGCTGTACTTCACTATTTAGCTAATGCATTTTATGTAAATTGTTGGTAATTCTTATGCTTTCTGGCTTATGACTGTCTGTTAACTATCTTACTGTGGTGCAGTTGACGCTGCGTAGGGTCATGGATACTGCAAAACAAGTCACCAAATCTGGAGATCTGAACGAGTTCTCGATGGTCATGCTAAACAATACTCTTTCACTTCCTCTAGGCATCCTGCTAATTTTCGTATTCAATGAGGTCGATTATCTTTCAAGGACGTGAGTAATAACTTATTATGTGAATATAACCTGAAACTTTTCTGTCTCTCAAATAATTCATTTTTACTTGTATAGCATCTTTTCTTATTTAGTTTGGCAATACAACTACAGAAATAACAAATCTTGAAGCCCACAACTCTAAAGTGAAGCTAACTCTTTGCGCTCTGACGCAAAACTCGCCGTCTTTTTACTTTACTAAGTCATACTTTCATGCTTCCTTAGTACAATTTGAAAACTTAACAAACATGATGCAATGTTAGTCCCACAACTCAGACACACATTTGCCCACCAGTTCTTAATTCTTGGTTAAAAGCCAGAATTGGCCAAAGGGTATGCTAACCTTGTTTTATTTGGCCTTTTGTTGCCGATGGCAGACCACTTTTGGGATCGCCCACGTTTTGGCTGGTGATTACATTTAGTGGATTCTTGGGACTGGCAATCAGCTTCACGTCCATGTGGTTTCTCCATCAAACAGGGGCTACTACATACAGGTAAACTTTTCAAGCTTTTTGCTTCTCTCTCCCTTCTTAGCAAGCTAAAGAAGCATATTTGTATTTACATTCTTGGATTGCTCGTCTTGTTATTCAATGAAACAAAACAATATTCGAGGGGATTTATGAAAATCACATTGGTGGATGGAGTAAAGCTCAAACAGAATGATTTCATACTAATAACCCCATTATAGGCCTCTGGTTCTTCTAGACGTATTTTTCCTGTACCCATTCTTTACATTTGTTCATTCTTCAAACATTCTGGTGGATTTCGGTTGAGTCTTCTTGCTAATTCTTTCTGCTGCTGCAGCCTCGTGGGGTCGCTGAACAAGATACCTCTTTCTATAGCAGGTATCGTCCTTTTCAACGTCCCAACAAGTTTGGAGAATTCCGCAAGCATCTTCTTCGGTTAGTTCCTATCAACTGTGTTCGATTCGCATTTGGAATCACTTAAGCCTGACGATGACATTCTTCTGCTGTAGGATTGCTAGCAGGAGTGCTCTTCGCAAGAGCGAAAATGCGCTAACCATCTCAGTTTCTTGAAGGGTTTAGAGTTACAACTGAGCCTTTGTGCAGATCAATTTCTTGCTATGTACCCCTTCACTGCGGCTGTTGTATAACATTTTTCCCTTTGATCATATGAGTTGAAATTGTTAACCAAAAAGAGCACAATGTAACGCAAAAAAAACAGAAATCATAGAGCAATTATTCAACATTTTGTCATACAAAATTTTTAGGCTTTTATTTTAAGAGACTATGTTTGTGAATTTTTCTATTGAATTTTCAATTTTAATTTCAAACGGTGTTTCGATGAGTTTACACGTTCTTCAAAATGTTTTATAAAATGTCTAAAATTTTATAAGATATTACAAAATATTTGATAATTTATTTAGAAAAATAATTTATAAGATCTAAAATTTTAATAAGTCCCTTAAAATTACTTACAAAATTATTTCACAGCAAAAAATTGTTTTTTAAAAATAAAAATTGGGATCTCATAAATTTTAAACATTTTATAATATTTAGAAATTTATTTTTTTTAAAAAAAATTAAATTTAATATCTGTTTAATTTAATTAGTTTACTCAAGTGTGAACACTCCTATAGTTGTTGGCCTTAGAGCCACAATTTTAAATACAGAAGTGGGGTTCTCACCTAAATTTGTAGCCTTAATTTTCAAATTTGGACTTTTGTGAACAATTGATTCCTAGGAGCCTAAGGTCCACCACCTTAATGAGATTCTAGAAGCTCCACTCTAAGATATTTTTTATTTTTTATTTATTTTTTTTACAATTGCATCATGTTCTAGTACATTTCCTTTTTTTTTTTTTTTCTTTTTTGCTTTTTTTGGTGTTAATGAGCTTAAGGCATATAAAATTGCATCTCCACCCTAAAATTAAATTTAATTACACAAACATCTCATTTTTTTTTTAAAAAGTTTATTTTCTGAAGTTGTAATTGTAAAAATTTACACAAACACCTTTTGAAATAAATTATATTGGCACTCCCTCAAAGTACTTATAATTTAGTAAAGAGCATAAAATGTTTATATGATTCGATTTAATTTCAGGGGTGTCGATGTAATTTAACATAATCCTTAACATGAATGGCCTTTTATACCTTTTCTTTTTTATAATCTTGGGGGTAAGTTACATTAATAACCCCTATGGTTGGATTTAATTTCATAAAAATTCTGTATTCTTTGTAAAATTACAATACACCCTTTATTCAGTAATGAAAGTTTACACACAACACTCTACATTGCACTAACATTCCTTCAAGAATGTATCTGCAATTTTATAAAAAAAAATATAAAGTATTTGTGTAATTAAATTTAATCTCACGACAAATTTAATTAAAATAACTAATTTATTCCTTGTGAGGTATATATCCAACAACTTGGGCCATGAACATTTCAACAAGAATTAGACCACTCAACTGATCCACATATTGTAGAGCACAAATGTTGTCAAGTATTCTTAAAATCTACTCCATACTTGCTAATTATTTAATAATTGAAATTCAATTCAGAAAAATGAAATAATGTACTAGATGAAAGGCCCGCCATCACTTAAATTCAGAAGGATCTTACAAAGGTGATCTCGACCATCACTTAAAAAAGTTGATAGCTGCTTTTTTGCCATTTAACGCCCCTTTATGAACCTCCCCTTGTGGTTATCCTTCAAGGGGTTTTCAATGAGATCTCAGAGTGCGAAAATCATAGAAAGTAGTTGCTTAAAGATAATGCCCTTAGGTCTTTATTTTTAATCTAGCTTTATTCGATCCTGAGGAAATGAAGCTCTAAAAAAAGAGTTGACATTTATATAGTAAATAAAATATAAGAGGTACTAGGATTTGGAATAAGAATTTTGATTTAGGAAAAAATAGGTTTTATGCAATTTAGTTGTTTGATTAAAATATTATTTGAAATTTGAAGAAATTTACTACATCTAAAATTAGAGTGATGCCATGTTTGTAATTTGTAAGTACAAGCACCTTCTATTAAAAGATAAAGCTTACACAAACACTCTCTAAAAACAATACGCTGAGGAATTTAGCTGTAATTTTACGAAAAACAGAAAGTATTTGTATATTTGATTTAATTTTAAGAAGTTTCAATGTAATTTATTCAATTATTTATTGAAATAGTAAACATAAAATAAAAAAAATAGAAAATAACAATTATAAGACATGTAGTAATGAGGACAGGAAATTGACCAACTTCCAACTGAAAACTACCTACCACCCTTTCCCACCACCATTCCTCTCTCTCTCTCTCTCTCTCTCTCTCTTTCCTGATTCTTTGTTTTTGTGTTGGCGATTGCATTAATGTCCGCACCACACAAGAAAAATTACTGCGCAAAGACAAACTCCTAAGCTCAACTCCACAGCGTTAAAACCACACAACCAATTCCTACTTGCTCTACTTTTGTATAGTATAAGTATAGTGTACAGGATTCTCCGTCACGTTTCTGTTTTACTATTCTGTCCACATACTCAACCAACCACTACTACTCTTCTTTTCTTTGCGTGTTTTAGTTCAACACCTGAAGCTCCCAAACCCCCCCAGTAATTAGGAGGGGAAAAGGAATTTCAAGAATTTCTGTATTCTTTCTTTCCGATTTCAGAAACCCAGAATTTTCTTTTCTGGATTTTAGGTATGGGTTTCTTTTCTTGTTTCTTTTAGTTGAAATCTGCTCTTTCTTCTTCTTTTTTGTTTAATTTGTCCTTTTTTTTCTGGAGAAGAAGAAAGTTTTTGAGTGCAATGTTTTGATTAAGTGGCTGCTTGATTAGTGTTTTTCTTCCTATTCTCTTGGGGAAAAATAGAAGATTTACATGTTTGATTTGTCATAGGAAGGAAATTTAAGTTCATTTGGGAATTGGGATTTCTTGCGGGAGTTCTCTAGATTTCATGATGTTATTCATTGTTATGAGGCTCCTGAGGTGATTAGATGGATAATAGTTTCTACGTACCTATTTGGCGGTACACATTTTATGTAATGTTAGCTATTGTGCCTATTTATTGCTAGACGTCGCGCCTTGTAGCTGCCTGATATATGTTCAAGTGCCTCTACTTGGTTTATGTGGATTAAAGTGATGGAATTTTATGCCTGGAGTTAAAATAGAGTTTCTAGGTGCCTCACAACTCTGCATTAGGTTCGTTATTGCATTGTAGTATTGCCGCTTTGTTCATAGTGGAGATATGTGGGGTTGGCGGATACTTATGCCTTGGTTGTACGTGTCTATTGTTTTACTCTTTTATGAACTCCATGATATTTAGTCGCTCTATTAGGAGATGTAAAATGCTCGAATCTGTTGTTGCATAACTTGACGATTTCTGTGTTTATTGTGGTCGTCCCAGTGATTTGTTGGTTGACAGTTTTTGTTTTGTGTGCTTAATATGCATTGATTACTTTCAGAATGTAAACAAGGGACAGAACATCAATACATGATGGGAGCCTATAACTAGCTACATTTTGTATGTTCAATAGATGGAAAAATGGAGAATGTCGAATGTTGTACAGTTATTAGTCAAGATTCAGAATGCAGCTTTCGATCTTACTGCCAAAAAATTCGGTCTACGGATGAATGTAGAATGTTGCTACGGCTTATAAGTCTCTAGTCTCATATCCTATTTTACTTCCCTAGTTATTTATACAGTATGTTCATCATGAGAAAATCAATTGGATGATAGTTGAACTTAGAAATCTTGGGCCCAATTGGTCATTCATTTTCTACTGGAAGCTGGATATCTGATATAGGTTATTGTAGTCTGATTAATCTGATTCTTTTCATACTGCACCATGGAACTGTTGCCAGCAGAAAGGCTTTGGATGAGTGCTGATAGCAGACTACTTCTGTTGTTAATTTGTTCAGTTTCAGTTGCATTCACTTCCAGGATGTCGAGTTTGGAGGAGCCCCTTGGTCTCGACAAGTTGCCAAGCTTGAGCAATATTGATCGGCTTTATAGGTTCTCATCCAGTGCATGCAGGCCTATCAGAGAAGATATGGGAATGGGAAACTGCTGGATTGAAGGGAGAAGTTGCAGCTCATCTAATAGCTGCAAGTAAGTGTATTTTCTTCGTTTCTCCTTGAAATTTCAAGAAATGATTGCTATTTGGTTTCTATGTTTGTATTTGTTCAACATCAGTTCCCTTGTTTATGCATCTCTTTTTCCACACACGAGATCTCAAGCATGCCAAGCCTTCTGTGCATTGCAATCAGTTATCTAGTCTTTAGAATTGATGTACATGATTGAAATGCATTGTTGTTGCGTACCTTGCTTTTTGCATAGATCTCTTGATGTTGCCTAGATTTAGCAAAAGTAAAAGTATATCTGGAATTAATGGTTTAATATTTAGAAATTATACTTATTACGGTTTAAACATGGTTATTTACTTTTACCAAACTCAAAAAACTAACACCAACTGCATTTTTCTCATGATGAATATGAAAATTCCAAATCGAACCTATGATCTCCAAACTATCATAGTTGTGTGTAAAGCAGTTCCTAACCAATGATAATATCCTCTCTTCTGCGTTACTGCTTCCAATCAGAAAAACCAACAAAGTGGCTGAATTTTTACTATTCGTGCATCTAAAATTTCAGTGTTGTTGTCTTGTCACCTTTGTGAATGGTTTTTTCCTTTTATTTTTCTTTTCTCCAGTGAAGATTTTGAAGATAACACAGAAGAACCTGTTACGTGGAGAAGACAAAGGAGAAACTCATTGCAAAGAACTTCAAGCCTAGGTAGGAGTTGTGTGGCTTGTGGAACCATGAGGGATTTGCACTACTTGTCCAATTATCAGTGTCGATCCTACTGCAATGACAACTGCACAGGAGAATTGAAATATAAGGTAATCCATATAATCGAGTTAAAAGTTTTGCTAAGTCCTCAAAAGAACCGCTATTTAAGGTGCTGAATATTATAGCAATTAAAAACAGCTTCATTTCAGACAGGAATGCAAGTATATTTTGTTCCGTTATTGGACTTTTGTAAGTCCTTTGATTATATGTAAGCAATTGTCCTGCATGATCATCTTTGCCTTGGTTTAGCTAGCATGGCTTTGAGTGAAAAATCATCTTTTGCATTATGTAGCTTTTCAAAGACATACCAAGATATGTGAAGATAGTGGAAGTTGGCCCCAGGGATGGATTACAAAATGAGAAGACAATCGTCCCTACATCCGTCAAAGTCAAATTGATCCGCAAATTAGTTTCTTGTGGCTTGCCCGTTGTTGAAGCTACAAGTTTTGTTTCACCAAAGTGGGTGCCACAGGTGATCAATTTATTCAAAAATCTTTCTCATCCATTCGCTCTCATGATTTAAACTTATATTTGAAGGCTTTACTGGGTAGAATGCATGTTTTTATTTGTCTAATTTAATTTCTTCTATTTGATTGAAAATAGCTGGCAGATGCAAAGGATGTCATGGATGCAGTTAAGAATTTGGAAGGTGTTAGATTGCCTGTGCTGACACCCAATCTTAAGGTGGGTAACCTTTAGTTTTCCAGTTCGGTCCTGCAGTTTCCACACTTGTCAAAGGAGAAGAAATTCTGATATTTAATTCAAATAACTGATAGGGCTTCGAAGCAGCTGTTGCAGCTGGTGCAAAAGAAGTGGCTGTGTTTGCATCAGCTTCTGAGTCATTTTCGAAATCGAATATCAACTGCAGCATTGAAGAGAGCCTTGCTCGTTATCGTGCTGTAACTTCTGCTGCCAAAAAGCTTTCAATTCCTGTGCGCGGGTATGACTTGTTTTTCCCACCTTTATGGCCATCCCCTTCTTACCACAATTCTTGATGTAACTGTTACAGATAGTACACAGAGACTAAGAACAAAGTGCATTCTTCACCATTATAGATTGAGATATCTATTTGATTTTCGACAGGTATGTCTCGTGTGTTGTTGGCTGCCCAGTTGAAGGATTTATCTCTCCATCAAAAGTTGCATATGTAGCAAAGGAACTTCATAACATGGGTTGTTTTGAGATTTCACTTGGAGATACAATTGGAGTTGCTACACCTGGTAATTGTCTAGCGACTCCTTGTTATCTCACCTCAAGTCTTTCTTGCATTTACGTGTGATCTGTAAGGTTACAAGAGACCATTTCAAACACAGCTGCAAGAACAGCAATTTTGTTCATTAATCGTGGCAGTTCTCTCATGAAATTCATTTGATGTCATCCATGTTAAAACCGGTCTCTGTTTGCTCAATATATTCAAAAGCTGATCCCCATTTCTTTTCAAGATCTTCCCTTTTCTCTCATCAAGTTCTGTAACTGTATTATCACTTAATTCTGTGTTCTCCTTGTGGTTCCTGATATATGGTGTAGATGTTCATGAGATACTTATAGGAGAGATAATGGACGACTAAGAGTATAAGTACAAATGTACTTCATCACTTTCCAGCAATTTATGCTTTGAAATTCATTTTCCTGAGTTCCAAACTCACTTGAGGATGTCTGTATTATATTTTGGCACAGGTACTGTTCTCCCTATGCTTGAAGCTGTGATGGCTGTTGTCCCTGTCGAGAAACTAGCTGTTCATTTCCATGACACCTACGGCCAATCTCTTCCTAATATTCTGTTATCCCTCCAAGTAAGTAACTTCTCTCTAATGCTGCCATGAATATTGCAGTAAGGATCTGGTCATGACCGTCCATTATCATTTGCAATATCATAAAACGAAGGGAAAATTGCATGGAGACCTGCAGAGGTTGGATATACTGCGAATTGCCCCCTCAATTTTTTAAAATTACACTAGCGTCCATGTCGCTACATTCACATTACATATTTCCAGTGGCCATCAGGTCTTTCCAGAAAAATCTCTCATGCAAAAACATGACTGCAAGAAGTACAGTTTAAATTTTTAAAATCGAATGTCCGTTTTTTTTCCAGTATGCATAAGCCTTAGGAGCGGCATTGTACAGTAATTACAACCATTTTATGAGCTACCTAAGACTCAGAAGTATGTGAAGAAATTTAATTTGCACAGACTGAGGCATAAATCATGCTCCACACTTATTTTTCCTCTTGCTTACATGTCATGCATGAAGTGATTTTGCTCATTAGCCCTTGAATTCTTCATTCATAGATGGGAATCAGCACGGTGGATTCCTCAGTTTCGGGTCTAGGAGGGTGCCCATATGCCAGGGGAGCTTCTGGAAACGTTGCCACAGAGGATGTCGTCTACATGCTTAACGGTCTTGGTGTGAAAACCAATATTGACATGGACAAGCTCTTGTCAGCTGGAGAGTATATAAACCAGTATCTGGGCCGTCAATCAGGCTCCAAGACAGCCGTTGCACTGAGCCGTATCAATGCAGATGCCTCCAATATTTGAGACGTCTGATGTTGGGAGAGACGATCACCTCAACGCTTTCCATTGACCATAATGTCACGCTGAGGAACATAGCTATATTATCGTTTAAACGTTGATATGCTGCTCCAAGCAGCAGTCTGCTTACTGCAAAAGAAATGATACCTCTTGAAAATATGAAAATTCAAGAACCATTTTATTGTTGTACTGGCATATGATTATGCAGAAGTTAGTAACTTTTATCACTGTGTGGGAGCTAGTTCAATTACTTGCATTTCCCCTTTGGCCGTCGGGATTTTCTATCACATTTTGATATTACGCGATGTCGTACTAATGTACGGTCACCATTTGTCATTTTTAAAAATTAAATTCAACTGCAATTTATTTTTATTAACTTTGTGTTTGAATCAAATACCTTGTAGCATATTCTATAAGTGTGTAATTTTTTAAAATATTTAAAATACAATTTTATTAATTTTTAGCTAAAAATTTACTTAAAAGTATATATAAAATGACAATTCAATACAAATTACTGGATTTAGAAAAACTTATTGACACACAAAAAAAAGTAGATATATAATATTGGAGAGAGGAAAAATGCATGATTTTATTTATAAAAAAAGTAATATACCAAAAATAGTTATGCAATACCAAGTAACATGTCCCTAAATTTAAGTCTAATTAGTTACCTATGGTTAGGAGGAATAATATATAAAAAGAAATACTAATTTTTTTTAAAAAAATAATATTTTATTATAAATACATCATTAATTTTATATATATTACATTTATTCATTATAAGTATAAAATGATACCATCAGAATGTTGAATAGAGGATAAGAATAAATTTTTTATTGACACGAGCATTTTTATCCAAAACCTAAGGAAAAGACGATAGATGTAAACGGATACTTCTAAGAGGGGGTATAAATATAATTTTAGAATCTTTTGGGGCAAAAGATAATTTTATATTTTAGAAGGGCTGTAGTGTAATTAATTCTAAAACCAATTACAAAAGTTGGCGCGAAGAAGTAGGTAAATTGGATTACAGTTCCGAAAAAGAAGCAAACGCTCCTGCAACCCCAATTCTCTGTTTCCTCTGTGGTTTAGTTTTTGGCAGTCTCCTCAGTGTTTTTTCTCAAATTCTCCGCAAAAACTCATCATTCTCTGCAATTCTCAACGCAAACGAAGCAATGGACGGACGGCTTTCACTTCCGCTCTATGCTCGCCGGGTGTTGATGAAGGATCTGATCGTCAACAGGCTCTATATGTTCGTCAACAGGATTGCTGTACTGGTCTTGTTTTACTATAGAGCTACCAGTCTTGACCGTGTTATCAAAACCAGGGAGATTCCTCTTATTCCCTATCAAAACCAGTCTTATTCACGTTTCTCTGGATTCTTTACCAAGCTTACAGATGGAGACCCGCTAAACTTGCGGTGTACCCGGAAAGATTACCGGAAGTGAGAAGATGTGTTCATATGCACGCTGACCCGAGCAAAGAGCCCTCCCTGGGGGTGATGAACACCGTTATAGCGGCTATGGCGCTTGATTACCCTCCTGATAAGCTTGCTGTTTATCTACAGGATGATGGGGGTTCTTACGTTACTTTAAATGCCAGTCGTGAAGCCTGGAAATTTGCCAGATTCTGGGTTCCACTCCGGAGAAAGTATGAGTTGAAAATTGCTTGCCCAGCAGCTTATTTTTCGTCCAAGGAAAGTGCTCATGAGAAGTTCATTGGCAGCAGTGAGTTCGCAGCTGAGAAGAAGATAATCGAGGTTTGTATTAAAAATAGGATTAACCAAAATAGTGTTGACTGTAACAAGTTTGATTTGCTTTTCTTTTTCTTTTTTCCCCGAAATTTTCTGGTTTTGGGTGCAGAAAAGCTACACCGAATTCCAGGAAGCTCTGGAGAAGAATTCAGTAAATGCTAGCGCTTCCGTTAGCGGAGATCGTCCACCTTTAATCGAGGTATAAAGTTTTGTAATAGGGTTCACAATCATAATTTGGTGATTTAGAATTTTAAACACAAAGTTTCTTACATGAACATTTTATGCCCTTTAGTATTCTATCCAAGTTGAAGCTATCAAATGGAGTATATTCAGAGGGTGAACCCCATCGATGTCTCAAGAAACTTAATTAGGGCAGTACATGAATATATACAGACCTATAAGTTGTTGATTTCAAAGTTTTGAAATAAAAAGTGCCCCCCCAGATTGTAATTTACAATAATGAAGCTGAGCTTAAACAACTGTTGTTCTTATAGAACTAGGGTTAGATTTATCTGCACTTTTAGCCACTTTGATTTTGAAATAGATTTCTTGTGGGAGCATGAGGTTTTCTATACCCAACCTGTTGCTCACTTATAAAGAATTCGACCTTATGCTTCATTGATGGATAGAATTGAGAGCTGGACTACTCGAATTTGGAACCAAGGGTATGCTGCTAAATGTACCAGCAGATATTTTGATGCTTTCTGATGGTTATTCTCAATTTGGTCTCTCATTTTCTTATTCACAAGCAAGAAAAGATCACTGACTGGACCATATGTGTTTTCCCTGTCTGCCACAGTGAATGTGTCTCTGTACTTTGTAAAATCAAACTTCCACCAATAAAGTTCTAGGAATAGACCAAAAAAGAAAAATTAGAGAAAGTAAGACTGGGAGCACCATAATATACCCACACAACTAGATTCAACAAGGTAAAATGTACTAACTTCTTGTTGTAACCTTTTATTGACAGGTGATGACAGATGAAAACGGGGATTCCAACCTAAAAGAGATGCCTCTTCTTGTTTATGTTTTTTGGGGAAAAAGGCCTTGTCATCCACACCATTTCAAAGGAGGAGCAATCAATGTTCTAGTAAACTCTCTTTGTCCCTCTGCCTTTTTTGTTCTATGAAGGAATTTTCTCCATTTCCGAAGCAGCAACAAGATTGTAGAATATATGTGAACTAAGTGTCCGTACCAACGTTACAAATGTGCAGTAAAAAGTACTCTACCGAGTAGAATGGAGAGTTCATATTTGCTGACATCTCTTTTCTTCTTTATCCTTTTCCTTTTACACATACATTATGCTTATATCTAAAATCATTTGCATCTCTGAGTATGTGCAGTAATCAGCAATGCTCCCTACTTTCTGGTGCTAGACTGTGACATTTACTGCTACAGTCCATCATCGGCTCGCAAAGCTATGTGCTTCTATCTTGACCTGAAAATTGCTCCACAAATAGCTTGGGTGCAGTTCCCTCAAAAATTTCATAAGAGTGAGCATGATATCTATGGTGGTTCATTGAATGCCATTTCCGTATGTGATCTCAGACATTTTGGTGTTGTACTTGGTCAGATAATAACCACAAATTATTTACTTTTATCAATATAATTTATTTCTACAGAAATGTAATATAGGCTATGATGGGCTTAGAGGACCTAACATATATGGCTGCAACTTTGTCATGACAAGGGAAGCGGTCTACGGAACTGGGAAGATTGATAAGGGTACTTTTAGTTATCAGAACTGCAAAATGATAACCTAAGTTGGTGTTTCGTAAACCATACTTCACTTTTCATTTTATTTCCAGAAACCAATGAAGAAGTCATTTGGTTCAAGTAATGAGTTCATTAGATCACTCTACAAAAGTTACAAGCCACAGTTGGTGGAGGACAGAAAGCCCTCTGGTGAATTGCAGAAAGAGCTCCAACTGCTAGCCTCTTGTACTTATGACAATGGAACCTAATGGGGAGTAGAGGCAAATACATACTGTTAGATTCTGAAAGTGAACCCTTTAAAGAATCATGTACAAAGGGAATCATAATTTACTACTTGTTTCACTTGCAGGTTGGTTACAGATACTTCACTGCAGTGGAGGATGCTCTTACAAGTATTAGTTTGCACTGTAAAGGCTGGATTTCTGTGTATATTGCCCCTGCCAGTCCATGTTTCTTGGGTGCATCCACTACAAACCTGAATGATATGTTGGTGCAATAGACACGATGGGCTTTTGGCTCAATGCAAATTGGTCTGTCAAGGTTTTCCCCTCTTATATATGGCCCTTTGAGAATGGCAATTCTTCAAAGCATGTGTTATACTTACAATACTATGGAAGCTCTCTAAATTCTGCCCGTTTATGGTTTGGCCATCATTCCTCCCATCTGTCTACTTTAAGGCATTCCACTGTATCCGAAGGTGAGTATAAATAGAATAAGGGGCAAAAGCGTGTTTCTTCTTTCATATACGGAAAGTGTACCATTATATTGACCATGCTTACACCTCCCGATGGGTTCTTAATTTGAAGACTTAATATCTGTTTAACCACAATTCGCCGTAACTGGATCAGTGCAGTGGTGCTCATTCACTCATTTTCCTTTGATGCCTTTCTGACTCTTAATTTCTTAAGCTTGTTTCATAGGTTTCAGATCCATATTTTATTGTGTTTGCATTCATCTTTCTCTCATCCCAACTCAAGCATGTACAAGAGACCATTTTCTTTGGGAATCCACTGAGGACCACGGTGTATGAACTGAGGGTTTTGGATGATGAAGTCGGGAGCATGTAACTTATATTGCATTTCTGAATATGATTTTGGACAAAATTGGTTTGTATGAAGCAAATTTTTCTTTAACAAGCAAGGTGGTTGACAATGGACAAGCCAAGTGTTTCGAGCAGGGTATATATGATTTCCAAGCATCACCTTTGCTGCTCATCCCATTTTGCACCTTGTAATTCTTAACTTGTCTGTCTTTATTTTTGGAATCCCAAGGCTCTTTTAGAAGTGCAATGAGTTGTTCGCACAAGCTGTTCTCTCCTTGTTTGCAATAATTGTGAATCACCATTTGTTGGAAGGCATGTTCTTGAGGAAGGACAATGGCCGAATTGCACTGTCTGTTACTCTGCTCTCTGTAGCAATATCTGCAATCATCTTGTGCTGCCTATCTCTCCTCATTTACTAATTGAAATGATGCAGGCCTCCTTCATTTTCAGTTTTGAGTTACTTCATCAAGTCTTGATGCTCCTTTCATATGGTGTATACATATACTAGCAAGCCAGCATTTCTTAAAATTTTAACATTCTTAAATTCGTACTTACGGAATGCTTGTGTACTGTGCTTTTAATACTAACGTCTATATGTATGTAGATATGTTTAAAACATATCATTTTGAAAGTTGTTTATATATGTACATTCTCTCTTGATTTTTTCTAGAGAAATGAAAATAGATTTTAAATGTTCAATCATTTAAAAAAAGTTTAAATCACAAAAGCAAAGAGCAATATACATAATGTGAGAGGTGGAGATGGCACTCATTTTTAATTTATTCGAATGTAAAATTAATTATTTATGATACTAAGATTATAAATTGCGATTCTTATCAAAATTTGTGTGTATTTTTTATCATTTATGAAACCCACTTTGCATTAGAAAAACTACATTGATACTTACAAGAATTCTCAACAAAAATATATTATATTATTAAGGATTATAACACATAAAAAAGTTTTTGTGTACCCCAAATCAACATATTAATAATAATGATGCAATAAATAGTAATGAGGTTTTTAGTTTAACTTTAAGTTATTTTAAAGTTAAATTATAAAATTCATGAGTATTTTATTCTTCTCGATCTCATTTTTATTTTCAATGTCATAAATAAATTTGTAAATAATCCTTTTAAGAAAAAAAATATTGAAATAGTAAAAGATAGTGAGAGTTATGAATAATTTATAAGATAATTGAAATAAGATTAAGCAGACACCGTCTTAGTCTTAACCCCAAAAATAAAAGACAAGGGCGTCAAAAGTAAAAAGCCAAAACTTTGGGGAGCTGAGTCTAATATTCTTATAAATTCCAACAATTAGTAAG
>NC_026150.1:4455543-4459045 GCF_000512975.1 Sesamum indicum
AAGAAAGCGACTTTAGTGTTGAAACTGCACCACAGCACACAGTGGGAAACCAGCCCAAAGGACCCCGCACGCTTTTCTCTCTCCATATTCCAAATTTCCCAATTGTCAGATTTCACTATTCGCGTTAAGCGGCGAGGCGAGAAAGTAAAGCCCCATCCATGGATGAGAGTGAATTCCGGCAGCTCCTGGACCTCTTCCCCGTCGTCCGATCCCGTGATTATCACGTAAGCCTCCGAAACCCTCCCGTTTATGTAAACCGGAGTTAATTGCATGTCATTGTACCTGTGTGCTTGTTGTCATTGAATTTGTTGATTGTCGGCCGTTTCATAAAGGGATGTGATTGTTTTTTCTTGAGTTGTTTTACACTTATTTATTTTTTTTATTGTTTGATTTAATGATTGAATTTTGTCAGTGTGGTAACCTTGTTTTATTCTGCTTTTATATTTTATGTATTGACAGGTATGAAACTACATTGCCTAAAGATGATGCTTACTTTCGTTATTAATTTTGTTCTGTAATTTATGTAAATCGTAATTTTATTACTAGTGTTTCTACTATTAGTTTGTTGTGGTATTTTGACTGGTTTTGTTGTTTGTGCACTGTATTGTTATTGATGAAAGTGTGGCTAATGTCAAAGAGGAAATGAGTTTTTGCTGGTTAATTTATTGACAAAGACACTGAATTTCAATTGTTAATGGTGCTATTCCTTTTTGACATACGTTGGTTGTGACATTTTGCTAGTATTTTCCTCTTTTTGGTGTAAATTGTGATATTCATTTTCTAGCAGCTGAAATGACTCTATTGTTTCTGATTTCAAGGCCTCTGTCATCGCATGTAACATAAAATTGTTTCTGTTCTTAGTATGTGAGTTTGAAGAAAATTGATTAGAAAACAATTTCACTAGATAAAATTAAAAGATTGGCGAGCACTTAATAGCGTGTAATGTTTATATTTTCTTGGTGTCCTCATCCATATATTTTGTGGCTGATTTTAAGGGCTTTGTACATGGTTTCTAAGGCCGATATGCACCTTTTATTTGGGTGTCTTTTCAATCTCGGGACTTGTATATGTTTATCTGTCAAACCTATTTTCAGGCAGACTTCTATTCTTCAAGACAATCAACTCGGTCTGGAACAAGTGAGGAGGTACGACATAATTTTTCTGTACAATGCTTTCAGATTTGTAGCTATTTGCAGGTGTCTGACATTAGGATATGCTCACAGGTAAATGAATGGCATGATGCATGGAATACTGAGGATAACAGAGGTATAAAGAATGATCATGTCTGTTTTCTGGTGATGAGATATGAATTTTTACTTTACCATCTGAACATGTTCGGTTGTTTTAGTGGGATGAGTCAAACCACATGCATTAGAGCAAATTCAATCTTTCACTTTAATTTTTATCTTTTTCACATGAATAATCTGCAGCAGAATGCTAAAAGATGTTCTGCTTCTGCAGAACAAAATATCTTCTGAAAATTTATTTTAACTCTTCTGAAAATTTATTTTAACTCCACAAGGTAGCATAAGGCTAAGCTATAGTCGTTATTCACTTTCCTAGTCTACAAGATAAGGAGAGTAGTTCTCAACCTGCTCTAATAATCAACGATTCTCTATCTATTGCTTTCCTTTCTTCCATGAATTTCACTATATATCTGTTCACAAAATTCCTTTTTTCCATTTATCTTCATGATGTTACTCCAGAATGGGTAGAGTTGATTCACTGCCTTGCTTTCCCTATTTAAGATCATTTTGTAACGATGAGTAACCTGTACAAGAAATAAGGAAGTGACACTGTAATCACTGAATCCTGGTTTATGTTGATTCACCATGACAGAAGCATTTTGGGGAAAACTAAAATCAGTTGCTGAGCAGAAGGTATGCCTTGTATCTGGCAAAGTTGTTCGTAATTTGTAAATAACATCAAATTAATATTGAGTTGTTTCTACTTGTATGTTTATGAATCTTCAAATTGCTGAGTTTATCTGAAGAACTAATTAATGGTTATAATGTGTAACATTGATATTGTGCAGTAAAATTATTTAAGGCCACAACTGAGCCGGAGTTCTCCAAAAATTTTGCAGGCTTGAGCCTGATGAACTTCTTTCTGTTGTATTTTGTTCAACAGACGTGTTACATATATCTTATAAATGATGGGAAAAGTTAAAAGTGTCTGTTCTGCCAATCGGGACGAAAACCGAAATAAGATGTGCCTGCAAATAGTCTAAAAGCTAGGTCAAAAATAGCTAAGCGGAGTGCCTGCCTTAAGCCTCTCTAAAGTAATTAAAGCTTTGCACTTGAAAATTTTTTATCAAGACTTCAGTAACTTACAGATTTAAAGGTATAACTGGTGTTGATAATGGTGGAAATCGGAGGGGACAATGGGCTGCGTGATGGAGATATTGGGTGGTTGTTGGTTTGCTCAGTAGAATGGTTGGCAGTGGCAATAGATGGAATGGTGGGGAGAGACAGAGAGGAGGATGGTGGTGCTAATGGGATGAGCTGCAAAGAACTGAAAACCCCAGAAGGAATGTGGGAAAGAAGAAAAAACAGAAAAAAGCCATTAGAAATAGGTGAGGGATAAAAAGAGAGTGGTGTCGGCTGTGGGAGAATAAAAGGAGATTTTTCTTTCTCTTCCTAAAGTAGGATAAAGGCAAACAAAAAGTGGGGATTGGGGTTTAACCCACGCAAACCATGTTTCTGTTACTGTATTTATCCTTTTCATTTTAGTTTGGATAGGAAGGTTTGCGCCAAGGTATTACCCTTGGCTGCCAAATTGGAAAAAATGCCAGGGTACCAACTGGCCACCAAATGATTTGTAGTATAGCAAAATAATCCAATATGATATTGTATAACAATGCTCTAAGATGCTTTTGATATCATCGCATTTCAAATTTGGTGGTCTTCCCACGCCCTGTCGAGCATGGATATTAATTATTTTGGATGTTCGCTGTTTCTCAGATGGGCGAGGCTGATGCAGAAAGATTTTGCAAGGCATTTCAACAAGTTTATAAGAAACTTGTAAGTATATTAAATTGATTGCTTCCTAGATATGGCCCAAACAATCCCATTTCTGTTTATTTTGTCACAACTCACCTGAAGTCCTTATGTTAAAATTCTTCAGGTGTATGAGGAGTTGTCATTGGATGCTGCTAGGAGTTTTATAAACTCGAGGACTTCCTGAAGACAATTGTTGCTTTCACGCTGTCCTAGTTCGTGCAACACCAAATTAGAACCATGCCACTGTGATACACTTATTTTGTTGTCAGAAGGTTTTAATTTCTGATGGTGGTTTGCTCCATTTTTTCATGAAAATGTGTTTTATGATGGCATCACCCAACTATATTTTCATTGCATATGATTTTTGTAATGCTGCATCTCGCCCTATTTGTCTGTGCTTTTTGATCAAGCTTTTGACCTTTGACTATTATGCCTTGCTCCAGCTTGTTTGGGTAGTTCAATCAGTAAATTAGAATCTATATGTAGTGTTTATACTACAC
>NC_026150.1:4459226-4487010 GCF_000512975.1 Sesamum indicum
TTCAACCAGATCAGTTTATTTATGAATGTTGTTGTGGTTCCCAAGACTAAATAGCAAGCAGGAAGATTCTTTTTGGTAGTAATCTTGCATTATTGAGGAGACGGGCAATTGACACTGGTTTAATCCCAGTGCTTCAACATGAATGTGATGCAAAAGACTATTGTGCAGAGGAAAGAAATCCCACGAGGCTGTGTGAAGATGATATGAAAACCACCTGTTGCTCGGAATTTTGAAACAATACACGCTGAATAGGAGAACTAATGAAGTTCTAGAATGATAATTGGATTCCATTTTTATCGACTTTGAACAGCTATCCTCTTAACAAAACTGGCTGCCTGACGATTAGTCCATTTGTTATCATGCATACAGGAGAAATACCATCGCTAATGTAATTAAAGTTAATACTGAATCTACCTTTCTTCATTGCCACTAGGATAAAAGAGTATTGCTCGAACAGTTGCAGCATCCAACCCCAGGGCAGATGAGTTTGTGGGATTGGTCAGGTTGAATCAAGATTCAGCAAAACTATGCAAGTGTTCGCACGCAAAGTCTTAGAAAGAAAAAGACTAGACAGTTTTTGCTTCTCTTACCTTTTGGATGAACAAAATTTGGAAATACAGGGTGGTAAAATCCAGATACAGAATACTATCGCTGTATGGTTGTAACATCACAAATTCCCGGCAAAAAAACATTCCCCACAAAATGCTCATCTTTCTAGATGAGCATTCAAAACAATAACAATTCAGTTCGAACTGAAATAAGGATAACAAAAATTCAGAGAGACCCCTTACTGCTTGAGAAGTAATCACCAACGGTCAAGAATACATGTTCACCCAATGCCACATCCACTGGAGGTAGATCTTCAATGCAATTGATCTTGAGCTTACCCTTACCAAGTTGAAACTCTGCCTTCAAATTATGGTGATCTCTCATTAACAAATAGGTTTGTAATCCATGTGCAGACTTGGTGTTGCCAGCATACAATGTAACAATGGCATCTGAGTTGAATACCAGAGCTGGTCTAGTCAAGGTGATAGCAAAAGAGAGATTGGAAATCCCATGGAAACTCTCTTCAGCCAGAACCACAGCATGAGGCGGAAGCAAAGCAGAGGGAAGCAACAAAGACCCAAGTGCGTCTCTGATGTATAGTTCCTGTGATTCAAGAATTTCTTGGAGATTCGTTTTATCTTCATCCAATGATTTAATGAAGACCTCCACCAAGTCGGTGGGTTCAAGTGCAGCTTTCTTCCGTAACTTCTGAATTCGGTTCACAATCTCACGAGCAACTCCGGCCTCGTACAAAGACTCATCCCGACGCAAGTCCAATACAACCAAGACATCACCATCTCCTTTCGCGTCCATATCTTCAGCCTTCACATTACTAGGAGGCTTGAACTCCCGAGTTATCTTGATATCACTAAGCTTCAAAACATGTGATGCAATAGTAATCTCTCCTGCTTTCTCAAAAGCCAAGATATCTTCTGTTGACATTGCCTTAACTGCCTTTGCAACAACACCCATCGATTTACCAAGCCTTTTCCCTAGAACACTGAAATCAGGCTCTGCACGCAGGGTAGCATACTTCAAAGTGTCGTTGCACGGGACCAAAGACTTCACATTAAGTTCCTCGAGCACGTATTCCCTCAGCTTACCAGCAATGTCATCCAAGAAGTCTGCATCAGGATGTACAATTACCATCTCCTTAAGTGGTGCTTTAAGAGGTTTGTTGTGGCGCTCACGAATGTTGCGTGCAAGATCTATAATTGTCATCATCCGGTTCACACTTTCTTCAATACGTTCCCCTCTTTTTCCTTCTACTGCAGGGAAACTGCAGTAGTGAATGCTTTCTTCTGATCCATTGCTAACTTTCCTCAAATTATGATAAAGAACTTCGGTGAAGAACGGCGTGAATGGAGCCATAGATTTACATGCTGTTAGAAGCACATAATAAAGAGTCGAAAGAGCAGTTCTGCAATCTTCTTCTCCAGTTCGACCTTTCAGTCTCTTTCGATTGAATCTAACATATATATTTGTCAAGTTGTCCAAAAACTTTAGGAGATAAGGAACCACCGTGTACAGTCTATAAGCATCCATTTCTTGCCGCACAAAATGGACTAGACTCTGAGTTGCTGAGTTAATCCATTGGTCAAGGACATTTGAGGACTTCTGAAGAATGTGTTGATCAATTGGTTTAAATGGTGCAAGTCCCTCAACTTCAAGTCTTTTAGCATTTTGCACAAGGAACCTATAAGCATTATACCATGGCAAGAAAACATCTTTCACCACACCATACACACCATCCTTTTTAAATCGTAATGGTTCAGCACGAACGACTGGAGAGTTTATAATGTACAATCGTAGTGCATCAGCTCCATAATCATTTATAACTTCAGCAGGTGGAGGATAATTCTTCAATCTCTTACTCATCTTCTTTCCATCCTCGGCCAATACAAGCCCATTACAAATGAGATTTCTGAAAGCTGGTTTTCCAAAAAGTGCAGTTGACAGAACCATGAGAGTATAGAACCATCCACGAGTTTGATCAAGCCCCTCAGCCACAAAATGCCCAGGGAAATTGTTCTCAAATAGTTCAACATTTTCAAATGGATAATGGATATATGCATAAGGCATAGAACCACTCTCAAACCAGCAATCAAACACGTCCTCCACTCGTCGGAGAACACCATATTCAGGGCCACGACTTGACGGGATTGTTATATGATCGATTTTATGACGATGCAAGTCAGTCACCTTGGCACCAGAAAGTTTTTCCAGTTTTGCAATGGAATCCATGACCACAATCTCCTCGCCATCCTCACTGATCCATAATGGAAGTGGAGTACCCCAAAACCTACTTCGACTGACGGCCCAGTCTCTCGCATTCTCAAGCCAATTGTGAAAACGCTTTTCCTTCACAAAGTCCGGTACCCAGTATGTCTGTTTATTGTTCTCAAGCAATTGATCTTTTATCTTTTCCACGGCTACGAACCAGCTGGGTACGGCTCTGTAGATGAGGGGAGTGTCAGATCTCCAACAAAAGGGATAGTTATGGGTAAAGCTTCCAGATTTCACGAGCCTGCCTTTCTCTTTCACTGCTTGGATAATATCTTTATCTGCATCCTTGACATAACGCCCGCTAAATTCGACAATTCTCTCAGTAAAACAACCATCATCATCCACAGCTACAACCAAGTTTTCCCCCTTGCTAATTATGCCATGCTCCATACAAACCCGGTAATCATCTTCACCAAATGCAGGAGCACAGTGAACAACTCCAGTACCACTATCATCAGTTACATAGTCATCTGCAACAACTCGAAATGCCACATCAGCGTAATCCTTGAAGTAATCAAACAAAGGGACATATTTCTTTCCCACAAGAGATGCGCCAGTGTACTTATCCAAAATTTCATACGTTTCAACATTCTTAGCTTTACCACCAGAAGCCTTGGGTTTTGAATTTGAATTTTCAGAACCACCAATAGCTCCATCAGGTAACGCTTTCTTTGCCTTTTCAACAGGAAGCTCCCCTAGACGTGATTCAGCAACCACATAAACTTTCCCATTGAACTTGTTGCGGACCTTCACATACACAAAATTAGCATTGACACAAAGTGCAAGATTACTAGGCAGCGTCCAAGGTGTTGTGGTCCATGCAACAAAACATGCACCATCTGGATCATCGATTACTGGAAAAGCTACCATTATCTCAGGATCAGGAACCTCCTTATAGTTGGAATTGGCTTCAAAATTCGACAATGGAGTTTTACAACCTGTACTGTATGGCATAACCTGCAGAAGCAATATACAAAGCCATTAAGACCAGTAGTTAAATATGACAAAAATATCTTTGCATATACTGTAACATGACAATATCGCTCTCCTTAAACCCCCTCACTTGTCTGAGTAACAAATTTCAGGAGTATGATCATCAAATGTCATCAAAATGCCCCTATTCTGAAATTCACTCTATCAACTATCCAGTAAGTAACATATTTCCTACAAGACATTACAACTATTCCAGAAAGCAACAATCGACAAATAGAAATGAAGAGCACCAAACAATATGAACTTAAGTTACTCGACAACAATAGAAAAAGTAAGAATACTTCAAACCTTGAAACCTCTATAGACGAGACCCTTCTGGAATAACTGAGCAAACACCCACCACACAGACTCCATGAAATTCAAATCCATCGTCTTATAATCGTTCCGAAAATCGATCCACCTTCCCATTCTAACCACAGTTTTCTCCCACTCACTCACATACCTCTGCACAATCCCTCTGCACTCTTCATTATAATTTCCGATCCCCATCTTAATCACATCCTCTCTGCTCTTAATTCCCAACTTCTGATCAATTTCATGCTCCACGGGCAACCCGTGGCAATCCCATCCAAATCTCCGGGTCACATGATGACCCGTCATCGACTGATACCGTGTCACGATGTCTTTGATTGTGCCAGCCAGAATGTGGCCATAGTGAGGGAGGCCGGTGGCGAACGGCGGGCCGTCGTAGAAGATGTACTCGGGGAAATGTTTGGTGCGTTCCAGTTGGGTTTTGAAGGCATCGATTTCGTCCCACCATGAGAGGATCTTTTCTTCTTGAGCTGGGAAGGAGAAGTCTTTGCCTTCGCAAACGTCGTCCATTGAAGAATTATCGCCGCCGCAATGCCGCCGGAGAGTAGTGGCTAGGGTTTTGGAGTATTCTTTGCGTGAAAATGGTGCTACTAGATTTTGATTTTCCCTTACTAACTTCTCGCTACTGAACTTAATGGGCTTCAGCCCAATTAACTAAAATGGCTTGCACTAAATGATGACAAATGGGCCCAGTCCAGGCCCAATGGATTGGCCCACTTCAAGATCTGCAATGTGGATATCCATTAACTTTTTTTGCACTAGCCGCTTGGCACGCCATCTATGTATATATATAATCTTTCACACATTATAAGTATGAATAAAATATATAAACTAATAAATCACATGCAAAAATAAATAAATAAAAATCAACTTAAAGTACTATTAAAACAACAAAAGAATTTGTGTAGTAGTGTTTAAATCAGGTGGAATCACTTTTATAAAAAGGACAAAAGAGTAATTATAATAAATCTTTAAAATTATCTAACTAGGAGTACAGTTTAGTTAAAAATAGTACAATGGTGTCACTAACCGTTATTTGTGAATGTAGACACCATTATCTTTTATATTGATATAAATGTACACATTAGATACGTATGTATAATAGTAGTACTATAGAGTACATACCCAGTATGGGTAGTAAATAAAAATGCTTTTCTGAATATCTTGAGATCAGATTATACTAGTAGAATGAACTATCTGTGGGCACTTTGAAAATTTATTTCTTGGCAATATAATCAATTTCAAATACTTGAAAATTAATCTTTTAAATTTTAAACTATACTATTATTTTGTATAATCATATAATTCGCATACAAGTCTATTTTACGAGACTATTTAACATTGTTTTTTATTTAAAAATTATTTTCAATACTATCTACGCCAAAGGTAAAAACCATTGTAAATGTCAAATCGTACACTCATATTTTACAATATTATGCATGTAAGGAACATATAATAGTTCGATTAGGATCAGGGCCGGCATTGCCAACAATCAATTGGTTGAACTGTCGTTTCGACATAAGTAGAACAAAAGGACATCCGGCACTCCTTTTGCCAGTTTTAGTTGAGTCCCATAATTTCCATTTTCATATTCCTTCTTAGAATGTGATCTTAACAAGGATTTTGAGATCAAGATTCAGGAAGATCACAAGGAGCATCTGTTTCTCAATCAGATATGAGGATTCCTTCTACACATAACTGTGGACCTCACCATTTGCTTGAAGCTGCAAAGATTGCCTGGAACCGTCCATTCTCATTCGCAGCTTTACTCTGTTTTTCTTCTGTAAAAATTATGTAACATGTATGATATTGTGCCACAGGGGACCTTAAAATGATAGAGACCGTATGTTTTCTTCAGGACGTCTAGATGAAGATATAAATGTAATCAGAGCTTTCAGCGATTTTAGCTCAGGGTTTTACGTCTTTGAGCCTGTGTAGGATGTCATATGATTTCTTCAACAAAGACTTAGCCTGTTCGCTTTTTTCTACTTCGCACAGGTCAAGAAGCTCGGTCATAAATGATAATTCTGTCCATTGGGCTGGTGGAGAGGCTGTGTACTGATTAGTTAACTCCAGAAGACATTCGGCAGCTGCTATGTGAACCTGAGATTAATACATAAGAAGGTGATACAAATATTCAATCCAGTGAAAATGCATGCGTCAGTGTAATCTTTAAGAGATAGAGATATATAACCGCGGGGTACTACGGCCCTATACATGGACGGAAATAAAGAGGATGTATAAGCTGAGCTTATGAATTCCTTAAATATCTTATGAGATGTGTGAGCGTTCATCAAATGATTTAAGAGTATTCAATAGATATTTCAAGATATGAACTTACAAGCTTGATTAATTTACCAAATATGATTCTATTATATTGTCAACCAACCAGTTGTTCAACGTTTTAAACTGAGCCAACCGATTTTTTTTTTTTTTTGTGTGTGTCAAATAACTTGCATTACAACCTTCTCTGCATAGAATACTTGTTTGTCGATGACGCAATTTTGTCCCATGTGTTCAACAATGAAAATTCAGGCACTCATACCGCTAATGCATACTATATAAATGGATAAACTCAACAAATATAGGCTAACAAATGAAGCAAGAGGGGAGAATCGGGAGGATAACCTACCTGCCCAATTTTCACTGTGCGAAGGGATTTCAGCAATTCAGGTGTCAGAGTACAGAATAACTGGAAGCATTTATATGGTCAGATTAGAGTCCACAAAAGTGTCTTGACGTTGTAATTAAAGAACAATGTGATTACACATTACCTCATGAACAAAAGCAGTTATGCTGGTATGCGTGGAGCTGTCTTGCAAGTTGTTTGCACTGCTGTGCAACTTTAAGCAAAGCTCTTTTATAGAAGAAAAAACCGACATCTTAACTGTCCATAACATGAAAATATAAAGCATGAGTATGACACAAACTTGATCAAGGGCAGAAGTATAATGAAATGAATGTAACTGAAGGCACCTGTCCACGAGAAACTAGGGGAGAAAGAAAATAAATAGAAATCAATGAAGTTTTTCTGTTGCTCAAGAATATCACGGATGCGGGCCACATGGATGCAGGCAGTAACACAACTTAATATTTTATCATGTAAAGCAGCTGGTGAACTACCTGGCTCATCTGCATTGCAACAAGAAAGTAGTACTTAGACCAACTATCTGATGAGTCACAAATAAAATTATAAACTTTTGAATAACTTGTATTCTGCCAGTAACTCAAACTAGATGTGTGAATATGACAAAAAATATCCAATTTATGCCCATAAAACACAGAGAAAACTCTTTTTGAATTTCTCTATTGAAATAACGGTAGATAGTGATTAATGGGGTATTGATCTCTCAACATGTGATCCTGATGGTAATGATGGAAGTCCTGATATCATGGAGGTATTATCAGGATCAAGGACGAAGAATGAAATTTTAGGTAGTTTGACGATTTTCAGACGGTGTAGAGAAGCACAAAGGCAGTAGTCAAGATACGGCTCCAAGTTTTCAGGGGCTTGTTTTGTGGGGAAAAGGACAAGGTCACAACATGCCAGCCCCCTGGATTCAAAAATTAGGTGTACAGCGTTAAGAAAAAAAAGAAAAGAAGGAACCTTGAATAGAGGCATTTCAATATGATTCTCAGGAAGAACAGTGTCATAGGATACCCGTTTGGTGACAATAAGACAGAGAGTAATCATTTGAATTTTCTATCTATATAGTATCCTTGATGCGAGACATGATATTCAAGTGAGAGCAATGAAGTGCCATTCCCTTTTTTATTGGGAAAGTTACTTCAGATTTCAGAAAGAATGTGGTACTGCAGTAAGAAAGTGTGAAAATCAATATTGTATATACTAATGCCATCAAACTCTGGTGCTGTCTTTCATTTTTAAGAGGGATGATGGTGGCACTGGTAAAGGATTTGGGAAGTACCTGCTTTATCATCAGTTGCCGAAGATATTTGACCTGACATGGTAGGGGCAAGCGATTTGCCCATCTCCAATAGGGATGGAAAAACCATATTAAAGAATTCCGGATTATTGAATGCTTTAATAACCTAAAACAGAACCAAAAATGAGAAAGAAGATTTTAGCCAAAAAGATGCAAATAAGAAACTCAGAGAAAGATAAAAGTAAATAATATGACGAACATAATCATTAGATCTTGCTTTCAAGACTTCAATATAATGCTTTACAAATTCAGTTTCCACTTTTTGTTTTCACGCATCATATCCATTTTGCTTAGTTATCTTTTATATGTCATTTGTATTTCTTTATTTAAGTTGTGGTCTGTCTCTGTGTGTTTAGCAGCACCACAATGAGCAAGGGCACTGCAGCTTCTTTCTTCAATTTCTTTTATTTGGCCATGAACTGGTGGCATGCTGACTGCCATCAGCATTTTCTAATCCAAGAAAGAAAATAATATTTGACCGACCAATTTAGAGGCATATATGCATAAATGTTTCAGATCTATTGGTTCATCCAACAGGCAGGAAAAAACAAGTTTGGAACATCACATTTCAAGATGAAGCATGTATAAGAGGAAATAACAATGATTAGACATACCTGCTCAAGACAGCAAAAAGCTGCTTCACGATATTTTTGTGCTTTCTTTGTGCATGCAGAAGATACAAGGCTTAATATAGCACTTGGAGCATCAGGATTCAAAGCAGAAATTGTTTCATGGCATGAAGTACAGAGGGCAGATAATGCATTTAACAGCACCTCCTTTCCCTGTCATATAACACATACTGAAATTATATGATATGAGAAAGACTATCAGTCTGCTCTATGATAGTTCTTACAACACAGAGGATAATTATCAAGAAAACTAGAAACCTAGCAAATTAGATGAGAAGTAGCACATACGACTGTCAGAATATTTAGGATTTTTGCATATCTTTTATTATTTGGTTTGGATAGATATAATCAATAATAGACACTACATTTTTTCTTTTCCTTTACTACTTTCTACGACTACCAAAACAAGAAAAATTGATTGAGATTACATATCCATGGCCCAGCTTCCAGTGAGACCAAAGGTAGAATCGAGTTTTCCTGCCTTTTCATGAAAATTGCATGCTAGGGCTTTTATATCTCAGGAACACCACCACCAAGGGGCTTGTCCCAAACTTCCTACTGCATCATCTTCCTCCTTCAATCCCTGTGTTCATTCTTAACCTAATTAGAGTACCACCTTAAATGTGATTTGATTGGTGAAAGATCATATATTGGCATCTTTGCAATGCGGTTGTAAGTACTGGAAAAAATTCTACCATCCCATCATACTGTGCTATCATATAAGCAGCTCCAGACTTCACATCCAAGGATTCTTGTGCACCACCTTATGATTCATCTACTTACCCTATGTCTCTCGGAACCTTTACAGTGACCTATATACCCCCATTAACATGAATCCAAGGGCTGATTTTCTTGGGTGCCCTTGTCGAGGGAAATCGGACTTGAACTTGATTAGCATCATGCCCTCCATGATACTGCAATGGTGCTTCATACATTTCTTTCATAACTTTATGCCTCTTCTGAAGCTATGTCTCATTATCGAGTAATAAGTTGTTAGATTCCCCGAGTTTGAACAATCTACAAGATGTGTTCATTGCTGCTCTCAGCTGAGGGACCTACATCAGTGGCTTCATTGCTCCCAGAGAAGGGTAACTTGTCTTCTCAATTACTAGTTCAAAAAGCTTGCTACATATTCTATATTCAGTTTTTCATTTTTATATTTGGTGCCTAAACAATGCGCATAAATTGCGGAACCCTCTACAAGCGGAGTTTATATTTTTTTTTTCTCTTGTCTGTATGACAACTCATAGATGTCAATTTTTGAAAATTATTAATAGCATTCTCTATGGCATTGAATGTAAATGCTTTTGGTAAATCAGCAATGCTTGATTTATTTGCATAGGATTGATTAAGTTGCATGCATAAAAATATATGCTTACCTCCCACAACCGCCCCGGAAGTTCTTTCATAAGCGACATGAGCAAAACATTATGATGTGAAGATAGTGATTCACCAAGGACTTCACTGAGCTTACATATAGCTTGTGATGCCTGCACATTCCAGAAAAGCACAATTCAATAACTCGAACTTTTCGCACAGAAGAAACCAGAATAATGGTGTGGCAGCAGAGGATAAGTTCTACAGATACTGATATGCAAAAAGAAGCACATGCCTTCTTTTTGCTTGCCCATGAAGATGACGTGATCCCTTCATTGATAAGAGTAACAATTTCTCCCAAGTATAGGTGAAGAGTTATCCGTTCACTGCTCATATTTTCCTCCCATAATTCCTGATATAGACCTGAAATTATCTTGTCATCTTCAAATCTGCAGAAGAATCATATATGTTCATCTTACTTAAAGACATTGGTCATGATAATTATGCTGGTTAAACAGAAAACAGAATGAAATAAATAAACTATATTAGTTAGGGTGGAGGTGTGATCTGTCAGTATTTACAGAAACTGACCGAATCTCTAAAGGGGGTTCAACTTGTAGGAAAACACAATCCCAGATAGTGAAAAGCGCATGTTCTTAAACTGATGATGCAATTAAAAGAAGTCGGAAATTAAAATTGTAATCCAGGTACTGGAGTCCTGAATGTAACAGTAGGCGATGCTTAGAGAATCATTACCAAGCACCTCCAACATATACAAACACATGCAAAAAATTACAAATTACAGGTTCAAAAGATGTATGAAACTCTTTCAAAATGTAGATTGTTTAGTACTGGCTCTAAAAAGTATCTGCTGCAGTAATAGGTTAAATGTGCTGCTTTCAAAGCTTGTATATTTAGAAGGATAGTTCTCAGTTTAAAAACTAGGAATCTTTGTCATTCTACATTGAACATATGCACTCAACTGTAATTCAGAATGCAGAAATGATATGGAGTCCATGAGACATCATCAAAGTTCTAATGCAGCCAATTTTCTGTCCTTATTTAATTTTCCATCAATGAGATTTGAAGAATAAAGCGGAATTCTCTCCTGCTGTCTGAGTTTCAACTTACATCAGACATGCATCTGCTTTGTTCTACAGCAAAAAATCAAAGAACCAAGCAGGTGAATCTACCAATTCTAATGTTCTTTCGCCACCATCTACCTTTTGCAACTTGATCTCTAAAGTACACACTGATTCATAAAAAGACCATGCAGCCAGGCACATTCTAATTTTTGCTTTAAATAGAAATTGAATGCGAAAAAGTATACCTACTAACTACATAAAGTTTAATATCTTCGCCATATACCATACTTCAAATGAATTCTGTGCCTAAATATGCAGACAGGTTATAGCTCAAATGGATCATTCCACAGGGGAAAGTTAGAAAATGTAGAGAAAGGAAATATCCTCATGTGGCTATAGTTTCCCAAAGAAAGATTCTGTAACACTATCATAGCAAAGCAAACATAATAAGAGCCTGAGTGAACCTTGAAACAAAGATAACTGGAACTATAACGGCATGATATCCATTTAAAGTATCAGCAGCCGTGGATGCATAGCTCTTTAATAGGATTGCACATGCAATCTGGTCATTTCTATCACCAGAATGCAAATTTGCAGTATCTTCAATCAATTTCTGGGCCTGTGATGGAGCTGCAAACTTCAAAACCATTGCACATGCATTTGCAAAGGCACGTTTTGATGAAGCACTTCTTTCATCCTTCACAACTGGAAGCAAAAGCTTTAATAGCGTACCCGTGAAAGGCTTGATGTCAACACCAACTTTTTGGACTAGCAAGCTGATAAAATTTGCGACACCAACCCTGCAATAATGGTGGTAATAAAAAACTATACCAATTATATGTTTGGATATAAAGAAGATGTCATATGCTGCAGTTCCAGGTCGAAAATCTAAAAATCCTTAGGTGGATCTAAAGCCCCCAATACAATCATTGCACTGATCTGAAATTTTATTGCAAAATAGAATTGGTAAAAGTTACAGAAATCAGCAACAGGTGAAGATATCAGCAATGAAGATACTATAAAAAGAGTATGTTTCCGTATCAAAGGCATGTGAATAGAGAATTTATATGTGCACATCCACATATAGATTTGTCTAGACCTCATTCTCTCAGTTTAAACATTTTATTCATTTTATGTAAGCTAATCACAGTTTGGCTTTAACTGATATCTGTGATAGATACTTACACCCTCATCATCTCCAACATCTGACTTACAGTCATTTAAGATTTCGCTAGAAGAACATAAAAGGTATTGGTTCCAAGAATAAAGATGATTGTAACCAGTAAGATCAAAAGATGTTTGTTGTCCATGTTTCCCTTAATGGCAGAACGAATCACAAAGGTTACAGCAGCACTTATGTTTCTCAGTATGCTGAACTGAAAAGTTATGCTAATATTATCATCATATAAGCAAAACTTCTCTTCAATAACTAAACAAAGAGATTTTGACCTCAACAGAAGACCATGAATCAGACTGTTGCACAGGAAGTCTGCTGAATATTATAATAGATAGAATTTAGGAAAAAAGTGAGAACCTCAAGGACTCCCAAAGCAGATTTAAACTAGTAAAAGACGTAACACACTCCTGGATACATCATTTTCTGTTAGATGAAAATATCATCTAGATTTATATGAAAAGTATAAAATTTTTATCAAAATATTTGTCAACACACAAGTTTGTATTTTTCCAAATGTGAACTATAGTTCCACATAACACCTTGCTGACTGAAGTATATCCAACCATATGAGGTGGTTTCTCTAAGCGGCTAAGCCTTACAAACCTATTATCCTTATGAATTTTGATCAAAAGAATGAGGAAGCAGAGAAATCAAAGGGCCAAAAAAGTTACGATCAAGAGAATGAGCAAACAGAAAACTCTTGAAACAAATAACCAAACATTTTAGGGATCACGACTTGTAGGTTTACCTTTTAACAGTAAATAAAACTTTGTAGTGACTCTGCCCATACTAATATCAAATTTATATTGAACTGCATGAATACTAGAAAAATCTCCTTGAAAAACATGTCAAGAAACAAGATTCAAATGAATTTCTCATGCTAGATTGCAATTGGAACCTTATATAATATCTGGAGAAATACCTGGTGTTCAAACCAATGCCAGATTGGACCAACTGAGCTAGCCGAGGAACCAATAGTTCTAGAGAATGGGAGTCAACAACATCTATGCAGAGTTCAAGAGTTTCCCACATTGGAGAACCTCGGGCTATTGAAATTCGCAAGTTCTCAAGTTTTTCAGTTTGTATTCCCACCTTTTCTGCATGCAACTTGTAGTTGGAAAGAAAACAAAAGTCACATGGTAAGAAAAAGGTAAAGAAATCAATAATTTCTCACAACTTAAATGCCATCCAGATCATGAATGTAATGAAATCAACAAGGGATGGAACAAAGAAAAAAATGAAAATATGCGTCTATGTTTACATAGTGAGTGCTCATAAGATCATCCACACCTCAACATAATTCATTCCTTGGTCTTCAAGGCTTGACAGACTTTCCAGCATACAACAGACAAGATCATTTAAGTATGGACGAATTGCAATTCCTGCACCCTGTTGATATGGATGAATAAATATCAAAACAATTATGGGAATAAGTAGGCCACAATGTGCAACTCTGCAAACTTTTCTCAACTCGAAATATGTGAAGTAAGTTCTAGTTCTAAAAGAAATGTGTGAAGGGACATCAGGAGAACAGCGGTATAAGTATCTTCTACAAGAGATGTGTATGCATATCAGCTATGCATGAGGGTTAACAAGTTTGGAGCATAGAATAGTCAGACATGCTGTAAACAGAAAACCAACTTGAGCATTGGGAAAAGACTAACTCAAGGACATGACAGGAGGCCACTGGTACTGCAAAGGGGAATACAACCAAAGGTGGGTGAAGCAATGAGATAAATGTAATCCAGTCTCAGGGCCTTGAAATATGTGATATATCCATGTGATACTCATGAAGATAAGTCAACAAAACCTTTCATGATTGAAATCTTGGACAACTTAGCAGGGAGAAGGCATATTATGTAATACATGTGTGGAAAACATAAAACTGAAGAGCTGAACTTAGAAACCATGTAAGCATCAGTAGAAGAATTAACTGAACTGAGAGTGCCAATTGCATGCCAACCAAATTGAATCTGATGCTGCTTCTAAATGCCCAAATATTTTACCTTTGCAAGCTTTGTAACCATACTAATGGATGCCTTGCGAATATTCTCGACTTTACTCATTATGCCTTCTGTCAGTAACAAAGGCAAAACTATAGCCATTGCTTGTCTTGCATCTGGAACTGGTGTAAGAGAGACGTCACATAACCTCCCAGTTAAAGATGCAACAGCACGGCATAATCTGTCACCAGCATTTCTGACAGTTTCCTTTATGTCATCCATGGCCCGGAATGCAGCTATCCATATTCTTTTTAAATGCTTTTCCACCTACGACAGGATATGAGACAAAACTCCTTCAGAGACCAGCCAAATCATCACCATGGGACAGTTCAAACCATCTGATAGAAATATTAATATGAATCTTGAAAATACTGTGAAAACCAGCATATGCGTGATGCTGGCATCTTAGAAGAAGCTTCTCTGGAAAAGTTGCATGGATAACACTAGGGAACCAGAGTTGGACTCAGTGACCATGCAACCAGTCTCATGGAGAAACTAGTGATGGTCTTAGGTTAAACCAATGACAAGATACCAATTATATTGAAAAGAAAACTCGGAAGCAATATATGGTCCAATTGTACTTAGTACTCTAGCTGATCATGATATTACCTAGCTACCAAACAACATTCTCATAAACTGATATCAACCAGTAGAGAAAAAACGATTTATGATCTTGTATTCTTCCATATTAGCTCAATCCTTGGTGACATTAGAATTTAATGTTCAAAATCTCTGGGAAGGGTACAGTTGTAAAGAAAGCATGTTTGGAGGGGGTCTAGTTCTGACTTTCCAAATTCAAGGGTTAAAGTATCGTTTTGTGTTTCATAGAGGGCCTAGGTGTAATAAATCGAATTTATAAACGTGGCATTAAATATGTAATACGTATATAAGACTTCAGAAAAGTATAAAAGGTTCATTAAGTGTTCTCAAACACTTATGGAGACGCATGTATATGCATCCACAGATATATGCAGGAGTGCATGTATGTGATATCTAGAAACTAGTGTGCAAACATGCATGCAAGTAATGGAAGTGAGAATAATTCTATTCTGCCTCGCTCACTAGAAAGCTCCTACAAACATTTGTTGAGCAAGTAAGACCTATCTTAAGAAACTATTCCCAACAAGTGAATCGCATGGAATCTTTCCGCATATGTGCGTACATCATTTAGGTGGTTGAACACAGAAATAGTTCTTCAAAACAAAGCATTTATAAAGATGTTAGCTAAAATGTAACAAGAACCACACAGATTATGTATGGTAATCAAAGGGATAGTCGTGCTTATAGTGGATAAATAACAAATGTTAGACGGACAGACAAATCTATCTTTAGGACGAAGACCAATCAGCAGGATGTTGCATTACTATTGGCTCATTTTCTTACAGTCCTCTGTGGTGCCTCCATTCTGATACATTGGGGATAAAAGGGGGAACGAAACTGAGATAGAAAATAAGACATGGGATTATAGGACCTTGCAGTACAGCAGTAATAGTTTCAAAAGTAGGACTTAGTTGCCAAAGGGAGAAACTGAAACCAGAAGTAACTTACTATTATAACTACATTGCCTTAGAATTTTACCCAACCTTAAACACTACCCTCTTTGGTTCATATGTTGATTGACAAAATAGCTTATCATCAGGACCAGTGGTAAAAGGATATATCTAGATGATAACCTGACCAAATTTGCGTCCTTGAAGAATATCTGCAAGAGCAAGACAAGAAGCCTCCCTGGACCGCCAAAGCCTAGATCCACTCTGTATCAGGAGATCATCGATAATAAGGTCCAAATGTTCATCAATAGCCCCCTTTGAATCTGCTATTAACGATTTCCAGATGTGTGTCATTGCGTCCTGATGCAGTGTACAAGGTTAAATAGAGCTATCACGGACGGGGAAAAGTTCGAAAAATACAAGACGGACCTCATGGGTCTGTACATCCACCAAATTAAAAGGGAAGAATGAAATGAGTAATAAAAATTTCATGGGAAAAAGCAGTATGCAATCGGAGCAGCAGATTCACTAGGTAAACCAGAATTTGCGGAAACCAATCATAAAATGTCAAAGATGAAAATCGACAATGTTTAGCTCTTTTGAAAGCCAAGTTATTACTCAAATCTGAAGCTGTCAGAGATTACCTGCACATTTTTATCAGGATCGTACTGATAGCGGACAAGTCTCGGAATCAAAGAACTCAGATAAGGTTGTAGGGCATCCCCTGCATGCTTGGCTATTTTAGAAAACCCAAAAGCAGCACCTCTTTTTGAATTAAGAGCAGCCTGGTAATTAGCCAGATCCATGAATTTATAAATTAAGTCAGGTTGCCCCATCTCATTAGCTAGGTTGCAAAGCTCCTTGTAAGTGCCCAATTTTCCTCCAGAAGGGCTTTCACCAAAGGCACCCTCTCGGAACACTTCAGAGTCCTCAACCAGCTGAACATTATATCCAAGAATAACAGATTAAGGACAAAGAAAATAGGGAAACAAACATAAAAGAAAATAATATCTAGACCAAGAATTACAAAGCCCTATATCCTGACCTTAACAGCCCGTTTCCTCTTCCCTGAGCCAGTTAGAGTTCCAACAAGTGCATTAACCAAGCTTTTCTTCATAGCATCATCACCAAGTTCATAAACGATACTCAGGCCTTGAGATGCCAACTCTTGTGTAAGTTCATTTTGCTCACCAACAAGGTGTGAGAATGCTTCCTGTATTGGAGAGCTTTAAGTTCAGCAAAACATATTGCATAATTGGAAATTATGCCGTGCGAACCTTCCAGATAGCTACAGGTCCCGAACAAACACCCCATACACTAAGAACATAGATTTTGCTGGCAAAGATCTCTGATTGACTTAGTACACCTTTTTAGATGTCTCGAAAAGAAAAAAGAGGAAGATAATCATTTCTATAGATAACCTCATGTATTTAAAAAGTTTGTCAAAAAACAAGACCTTGTTTCAGACATATGAAAATGCCCTGATAACAACTCTCTTGGTTGGGGTAAAAACAGTAATATCACAACAAAAAAAATATACAGGAACCAAAAACTCATCATCAATTTCGGAACAGTGTGCAGGTAAACTAACCATGGAACATTCAAGCATTGAAAAAGAAAGCACTTGAGAACCCATCCTTTTACATCAAAAAAGTAAAGCAGTAATGCATCCACTCCCAATTCCAGATATAGCAAATATAAAAACACTTATGTTAGAATTCCAGTTATAGCATATCAAATAAGCACGTGGAACAACATCCCAATACAGAAAAACAAGAAACAATCTAAGCACAAAAGATCGCAACTTAAAGAGCGGAAATTTTTTTATTGTATATTAATTTTCTAATCATTTTATAAATTACGTACCCTCAAATGCTAAGATTACAAATCTAGAAAATAACAGTATAGCCTAGAAGCTTCTTTAAACAATACTACATGCTCTCAGAAGCATATGTTAGAAAAAAGAGATCACTAAAAAGCACCACTCTAGACACCATTCAGTCCACCACTAACCACCAACACACATGCCAAACTGCATCAGGCAACTAAATTCAAGCTCCCAAGATATACCATTCTCACACTCTAACAATATCATGTCCTTTGAATTTTTGCCTTTAACATAGAAACTCCAAAAAGTATCAAACTATATATGCAACTCAGACGACTAACCCCATTTCCAGATCCAATCAAGGTATGTGGCTCTAACTTTGTTAGAATTCACCAAGCCCTTTGAACCTTTGACATAACAAGTTGAACCATACACCTTTTAACACTGCCAAACCATTTCCAGATCAAATCAAGGTATGTGGCTCTAACTTTGTTAGGATTCGCCAAGACCTTGGAACCTTCGACACAAGAAGTTGAATCATACACCTTTAGCCACTGTCAAACAATTAGGCAAGCACAAACCTGGATATCAGGAAGCAATTGCTGGATGCTCGCATGATGGCCACAGTATATTGTAAGTGATAGTAACCAGACAGTTCCAGCACATCGTTCCTCCTTTCTGTTACTGTATAAAAGGACATCAAATAGCTTTCTGGTAATAGCATCTCTTACTGTAACATGGTAATTTTCGTCATGTTGGAATTCCATCGAGGGGAGCAGTTGTTGAGATGAGATATCTCCCATTAAAAAGTTAGAACTCATAGATAGTGAAGAATAATTAGTTTTGAGTATCACATCAGTAGTAACAGGAACACCTCCCCACAAAAATGAAAGAGCTTCCCCAGCAGCAAATAAGATGTCCTCAACCTGTTAAAAGAATAGGAGTAGCCGAAAGAATGTGTTGGTTAACAAACAGCTATTTCACTCTCAATCAGCTTATACATCACAAAATGCATCTTTAGAAAATCATTCTAAATTAAAATTGGGAATACGAAACTATAATGACGGATAGAAGAGATGTGAGATATCAAATTTCAAAATTTTCACCCACCTTGGACCGGCAAAGACCAAATATCAGATCAAGAGCACCATTCAGATGTGAAGAAGATGATTCTTTCACACCCATGTGCCCCAATGCAATAACAGTTCTTTGAACTGATTTGATATCATCACCTGACAGCAGCTTGCTTAATTTTTCATGCAAAATGTTCCAAATGGAAACTGCAGGTCAATATAAGAAAAATAGTATTATCGCTACTGAACAAATTGAGATGTAGCAGTGGTTGATGAAGAAAATACCAAAATCTCATGAATATAATCAGTACATATCATTTCACCTGCAGCAGAGTCAAGATGCAGGGGAGGCAGTGGGATGCAGATTCCGATATGACCCAGAGCTTGCATTGCTATGGAAGCTAATGCGGCGGTCTCTTTATTAACAATGTCAACCAAACATTTTAGAACACTTTGAAGCACTGATTCTGATATCTGGTGGAAAAAAAAGGATAAAGACTAAGAGTAGCATAGGCAATGTAACAATTTTAGCCACCAAAATCTTCATTTCCATAGATGTATATGAGCATACATTAACAAGCAAACAAACCATGCGGCTAATAATATACAATCACTTTTCATGTCATAATCAATTTCTAAAGAGCAAACTGCCAATTGGGTTCATTCACATCAATATAAATAAAATCTACTAACTCAGTAGCATCTGAATCTCTTTTATTGGAAGAAAAAGTCATGCAAAATAAGGTATATTTCATATAAACTCGCCACATGAATGCAAATGAGCATGAGTTAGAGGAAAACTCTACACCTTTTAGGTCAAAAGACCAGAATCCACAACAGAATGTAAGGAAGGCAAAGGAACAGACAAGGAATACAAGATTGTTGAAGAGGTCTAAACAAAAGATATTGATAAAGTACTGCGACAGCATGCTAGTGGAAGAAAAATAGGACAAAGATGTCATTACAAATTTTAGCAGAATTTCAATGGGGAACCTCTTCCCATATTTATTTGCGGAAGAAATGTTCATTAATATCATGATGATTCCCTGTTTTACCTTAACACAAGGACTGCAATTGTTCACAGAATGGGAGCAGGATTAGAACCCTTTGCTTCCTTTGGAGCAATATGTAACAAATAGTTTTTGGCTGTATTTGAGAAACTTTATTATAAATCAAAAGTATTTCAAGAAATAGAGAAACATATAAATCAGTGCAAATTCATAGTGGACTATTGTTATTTTGTCCACTTCAACATTTTCTTGCTGTGAAGAATTAAAGGCTAAAGCAAGGAAGCCATGCGTAAAGTACAGAAAACATACTGTGGATCGTATATATAGAATTTGAAATTGCAAAGCACCACATTACACGTGCCCAAAGTACTAGCAATTACTTTCAGGTTCAGCATTCCATGTAACTGCTTTGGCTTCTCTGGTTTGTATGTCTCAAAAACACAATACTGGGTCTTATGTGGAGATTTATTCCTCCTTTGGTCGTTGAAACCATAATATAAATGCTAGCATTGCCAAGAGTATACAAAGCTGAGATCGATTTGTCTGTTTCTCTTACTTCTCAAATATGTTTAATTTCAAGCAAGTTCCACAGCTTATATATTTTCATGTAGACGATTCCCAAGCAATACCAATTTGCTTGTCGTTTCCATTATAACTTCACTTTGAGTCCGGTAACTTTTTTCTTAAAGAGACTTCTTTTCCCTCAAACCAGCTCAAGGAAGCCCATGCAAACATGGTTGGCAAGCTACAGAAAGTGTAGGGTCAGGAAAGAAAAGAAAAGGAGAGAGATAGCATTCAGACCCGAAAATAAAGCTATCAATTCATCTATGAAAATTTGACTTCACTAACCTAATTTAGAAGCATTAACAATTTTCATTAACCATAGACAATTTCTGACACACAAACTGAGAAGTGGGAGGGAGGGGGAGAGAGAAGAAGGGAGCTATATGCTATTTCTGTAACAACTGGATGCATTACAGGGAACAGGAGGTCAATTATGTTGAAATGAAGCTTGGATTAGCACAATAATTCATCAGTTGTAAAAGATTGGCAAAGATCTTTACGAGCCAATATAAAACATGATATGTTTACACCCCAAACCACTCATTAACAGAGAAAAACAGGTGTTTCAGGCTCTAGTGATGTAATACATAAGCAAAGCATTAAGTATTGACATTGATAGGAAGATATGAGGAACCAGCTATTGTGCACGAACTTGAAGAGACACCATATCAAGAAAGGGGCAGCAGAGACCTTATCTAATTGCATATGCAACTGACACGATGAGCAGTAACTGTGAAGTTACTTCTGTGCAGAAATGACCAACAAGCAAACTTTAGGAGCTGTTAATGCAACAAAATCACATGGAAACCTTTTCCTGCCACTTGCACAAGAAGCTTTATATTTTTTGGGTACTCAAATACGAACAAGGTAGTCAATATTTATATGAAATAGTCAAGTTGATCTTTCTTCCAATCTTTAAAATTTGAGGATAAAGACCAAAACATTCTAATACTAACTCCTAATGAGCCAAAACTTCAAAGCTACTTAGATCAGAAATTTCAAGTTTTTCACTTGCAAATAGGAATGCCATTTCCTTGACCTTCCACCCCATTCAGACAAATCTAGATCAAATTAACCAAGTTCAGATCACTTCAAATAAAGTTGTGAAAGAACAAATCAACTACTATATCACAAGCACATGGCAACAAGATATGGACATACCACAATAGGCAAATGAAATCAACCAAAAAGCTGGAGCATACAGGTTGGAATGGACAACAAAGCAGGTTGCGCACAGTACAGAATATACATTCAAAATTAACATACATGCATTGCATGCATACAACAGTTTGCAGATATAAACACCCAACATATCTACTTGCTAAATGTGCTAAGAAGCACATACCAAAATGTGCACGCATATCAGTTTTTAAGGGACTAATAAGTAAAATGCCTGTTCCCTCATCTCTCTTTAAGAAAAATGGACTTACAGGATCGGTTCTCAACACACAATTTGCTGTGACATAGCCTAAAGCACATAGCAGCCCTTGCTGTGCTTCAAATCTACAAGACAGAAAAGGTCAGCCTTTCACTGAGATAATAACAGAAATAGACCTAGAAAAGAACCCTGCAGGTGAAATACAAGAGAAAAACCTCAAATTTTGTGTCCCTCCAATTGAAGATATTACTTCACCAATAAGTTCAGAAGAAGCAGTGATTGGAAGTGCAGAAGAAGCAATTCCAAGTAAACGCGCCATACATTCGCGTGTATCATAGTCCAAATGACTCAGATATTGTTTAAGCCATAAAACTTTTTCAGCATAGCGAGAGGCAAGCATCTACATGAAAGTAATCAGAGCAAAAGTTCTACTTAGTTACAGAATTCAATCCCAACAAAAAGGACAGCTATACATGAAAATATGTTTGTTTGCATAAACTCCATTAAACCTACCTGGGGGAAATGAGATGCCAAAGTAATTAATGCCCTGGAAGCTGATGCATGCAACTCAACAGAACCTTCATATGTCATAGCATGTTCCAACAGTAAACACAATTTTTCCACTGAGAGTAAATACTCAGAGTCTTCGGTCCAGTTAGTTTGTGTAACTTCTGCCTCAAAGCACTTTAACAAAAACTTGATCATAGCCACATAAGTCTTGGACAGAAAAAGAAGCTTTGAATCTCCAATTCCACCAGAAACTAAGATAGCTGGTTGCTGCTCTAGAATATAAGCAAGCATCTCTGCAAGTTTTGGGTACTCAGTGGAGATGCTTTGTGACATAGTCTTTCTCTGCTCTTCACCAGGGAACAAGCCTTCCAATGCCATCTCCCTTCACATAAATAACTGATGTCTCAAGAAAAACAATTTAAAGCTGAAGAATTGAAATTTCAAATAACAACAAACAGCATTATTCTGTTGGCCCAACATGAGGGAAAATAAACTGCAATAATAGAAGAATTTCTTATCCATTTCTCATGTTTCAAATCTCTCTTGTTGGTCAATGCTTTTTGTGCAGTCAGGGAAACCCACTGGGAGGTGATTGATTCACCTCAAGACAGATACCTAAACTTTAATAAGATGCTTAATACTGCTCGGACATACTGTAATTAGAGGCTAAAAAGATTAGCTCTCAAATGTTTGGCTTCTTTCCCAGGTATAAATCTGGCTGCTGCTGTATGTTTAAGTGAAGTTGAAGTAATTCACAACAAGTTGCTGTTAGTTTCTTGTGGAGCAAAAGATGAAGGGATAAGGCCAAAAATGAAAAATGAGTCAACATGTGATTATAATTTTGTGAAGCTCCAAATAGGTATGCAGGTAAGTATTCCTTCTATAACAACTTTCTGGGGCATTTGGACCATTAAGCCTGCAGGACATTTCATTCAGGGAAGAGAGAGCATGACCATATTGAGGGCAAGAGAATTAATGCCGGATATCATTTCAATTTTACCGATTTTGTCCAATATATGGAGGGTCAAATTTCTGCAGTTCCGTTCCTGTGTAAAATATTCAGCATCCAAGAGCCAAAAAAGCAAATGATACAGTTATTTGTATTACAAAAAAATTTCCAATTTCAGGTATTTCTTTGTTATGTAGGCATGGATATAGCTATCATGACAATTAACAGGACTAATAAATATCATTAGAATCTGATTCACACAAATTAGGATCCAGAAAGTAATATCCAGTCCACAATCCACATATAAATTGTCTGCACTAATTTCGAAGATGGCAGCCTACCTTATGTCCAATTTTGGATCTGCTGCTCCAAGCATACAAATAAACCTGCTTGGACAATGCTTCAAATCAAATAAGGATGTTGCCCATCTCACAGCACAAAAGCGTACCTCACTTTGTTCCTAGTGAGCACAAGGATGAAGATAATGTCATGCTCGAAAAATTTTATACACGTTAACCACAAAACAATTGAGCATATTAAATTAATCACTAATGCAATACCAGCCAAAAGGAGCAGAATCGAAAGTATCTTTAACAAATCAACAAGTATATTAATGCACATACCACTTGAGAATTTTGTAACAGAAGCAATTCCACATCCTTTAACACTTTTGGGGGTGCATCCTAAGGATCAAAGCAAGTCTCCATCAAGACACAGGTCGAAACACAGAGTAAAACATAAAATAAAACAGATAAGGATATAATACCTTATATGCAACAGCAAGAGAATTTGTTGCTTCTTGAACAATCATGCGGAGATACTGGCCCTCAAGCTTCAGAGCGTCAAAGAGCCGAACAGCTACATCAATTTTATCCCTAAATGGATGAGGACCAAAAACACATCATCACTAGATTAATAAACTAATAACCAGGCAGCACAATATGGATTATTCTAAAAGAAGTACCTAAAGAGTTGGGGCATGCGCTGTGCAAGCAATCCAACCGCTTGAAAACAAAAACTTCTTGTCTCCCTGGCAATAGCATCTGGATGCATGCAATGAAGATATAGGAAGGATGTAATAACGCATATTCCAAATCCTCTAACTACTGTCGGACACCATAAGGTTGAAACAAACGTAGAGGATCAAACCTGAATCCAGCGAAGAGATATTATCAAGTGTTTTCAGAACTCCAGTTAGTATAACAGGGCCCATGAGCTTCAGTTGATCCATTCTAGCCTGCACATATAGAAAAAACAAACATGTGGTAAAAAGGTATTAAGCTATACATAATACATCCACTAAATCCTACAAGCATAAATATTGTAGGGACATAAATAAAAAGCACGCTGAGGCTGTCAAGAAAATTCAGCAGATAAGGTTACTGTGGGGAAAAAAAAGTCCCACTACCTATCTATCAATTGACCAGAGTCATCATATACTAGTCAAAGTTAGAAAAATGCATATGAAAACTGAAACACAAAATGAATAATTCTCCTTTTCATGAAAACATTAAATACAATTATGAATCAAATGTCAGATCACCAATAACATTGCATTTATAGAAAGTCCAGAAAAGTTTTTCTCAAGAAAACTGGGGAGTGGAATCTTTGTTCAACATTTATATATAATGCAGGTTCACAAATAATAATGAATCAATTTCAACCATAGCTTCCACTTAGAACTTCTGTTGGTAAAATATATCATAATCACTGATGATTATTCTAAAAAGTCCTTGCACTTTTTGCTGCAATGGTGGTCCCAAAAAATTGTCATATGAAACCTATTAACCTTGTTAAAAGAAAAAGAAATTTCCAGAATAAGAACTGAAGAAGAGATGCACGTGACATCCGCCAGGTTACAGCACAAAAACATACAGATTCTAGTAGAATGAACAGAAAAGAAATAAGAAAAGAAGGGTTCATATCATGAATTTACAAGACATTGACTAAGCATTACAATTATGCTATCATATCACTAATCCATCTCTTATAGCTACAAACAAGTTTCATCTTGATGCATCTGTGGCATCCCACTGGAATTTCATAAGATGAATATGAGACAAACTAAAATCAACTTACATGTTTGAAGACCCAAACTGTAAACTCCATACCTAACTGCTTCAATCTGGAGGTGGCATCAGTTCCTGAATAAAACAATAGGTATATGAAAATGGCAAGGGAATATAGTTTGACGACCCAAAAAGGCCAAACTATAACCTCAATATAAGAGGTTATGAGTATATTGATTTGCAGTCAATCAGAACCCTTCATGATAGTTTTGTCTGGGGCCAGAAAGCTGTTTGCTTCCTTTTATTCTTTTTCCCCTTAACGAAAATCAGCAAACCAAATAGTTTTAGATTTAATAACATCCAGAACTTCTAGCACATAGAGATATGTGATTAGTAGCAACTGATCCATAAACTCTATCACACATTTAATATCCAACACTTCGAATATTTATCAAATAAGGAGAAAAAGGAATAATTAGAACAGCCTTGGTACTGAATATTGTCTTTGTACTGAGCTTAAAGCTCAAGTGTGAATAAATTGCGCAGGATTAAAAAATAAAAACGGACTTTTCGGCTTACCAAATATGCAGCCAAAAATACACTGCAAAGTTGATGGAAAACTGTTTGCTGCAGTAATCGACCTGCAGAAAATAGACATCAATCTCAATCTGAGAGCTAGATTTCCTGGATTGACTTTGGATTCTGGAGCAATATTATCAGATCCCGCAGTTCCTACATGTCAGAAAATCAAAGTAAAACGCCACTTGCAAACTGATTAAAACGCCACTTAACAATGTAAAGGACTAAATCAAAGTATGCCATCTATGGTATTCCAAGAAGTAAATCAATTTCTATCCCCAAACTATTTGTACCCAATTCAGGAAAATTAATGCTGATCAAGCATTTAATCAACGAATAAAATCACATAGTGTAAGTTCTCTAAGAGTTGAAAAGGCAATGCTCCATACCATTAAACAATAGAAATAGTCTGCTGATCAGGTTCAAGTCATCTAAATTCACACCAGAAGCATTCTTCTTCAGAAGCTCCTCCCCCTTTTTGATAACATATTCATGACTAGTAGAGAACAAAATCCAAAACACATACACCATATAAAAAATTTGAAAAATGTTCAAAAAATAATTTGCAAACAAAAATTTTCAGAGGGTAAACTGAATATTACCTGTCAGCACAAGCGGCAATATAGATAGGATAAACAAGTTCGGAAGGAAGCTCCAAAGCTCCAATAACATTCAGCATTCCTGACTACAGAATTGAAATAAACAAGAGATATTTCCCGTCAAACACAAGATAGCCATGTATGAACATTCTGAGGGTGGTCTAGGTAAATGTTAGACAATACTTTGAATAATAGGCGGTGCACCCATTGGTAGTTTGTGATTCTACAAATCGTACCTTTCTATTTCTTAGCATATCACTTGTCACTGGATGTTTTCCAGTAACACGTTCACATTGAACAGTTGAAAGCCCAGCTGGGCGTCCTCCACTGCAAACGCAACCTTATCATCTTTTAAGGTTGAATTATTAAAATATGAAAAAAAAGGTACTTAGCAATATAAATGTGACAATGGTCTGACCTCTGAGAGGATGGCTGATACAGAATCGTATGGAGACAAAATTCAAGAAATATTTCCCAGTCCTTAGAACCAACTAATATCCTATATTTTTCCAGAACTTCGTCACTGACTTGAGATGCATGGCACTCACCAATTACCTAAAACCAAGAAAGACATAAAGATCAGTGCAGGCAATATTGAAAGCATCCAGGCATGGCAACAGTCACAAAGAAACCTAAAGTGGAAAAATTAAAAGCATGCTCTTATCTTGTGTGTAAAAACCTCCTTCCAGAATTACTGAAAGAACACCAGAATTGTTTCTAATAAGGACTGAAAGGATGTAGTTCCCTATATATGGACCACATATCATAGAAGTATCAGATCAAAACTTTCAAAACATGTGAGAAATCTAAGTAGGAAGCAAATAATAATAAAGTAGCAGGCATGTCAGATCTAAGGAAATCCCTGTCCAACACTAGCCCTCCTTTTTGATACATAACCAGGATTCTATTGGAAGAAATAACAGGGTAGACATGGAAAACAAAGGAAATGAGAACCAAGGAAAAGCAACAGCCCAAGCACAATACTCAAAAATAAAAACGAAAATAAATTTATTCAATGACCTAAAACATGCAAATGAAATTCTATGCAAAACAAAAACTCTCCAATAGCAACAGAATTTATATGCAGTCAAGCTCCTAATCAATAACCAGCTTATTCTACTACATCGAGCTTTTAAGCACTTTCTTGAGAACAGGTAGATTCAAACTTCAAGCTTGAATTCTAAAGCCCTCAAATTCCCTAAGATACTGTTCTTGCAGCAGTTAATAAGCAGGAAAGAAGCCCAAAAAGAATTGTTGATTCATTTCACTGGAAAGCCCATAGCTTTTTCTACTCCATCTTTACCCATATACATATGACATCCATTATCAAAGCATTATTGCTCGTAAAAATCTTCTTTTTTTTTAAAGTGTGAGTTCACTTTTATCTTCAAAGCAATTGGAGAAAAACCATGTACTCCCATAAATTTGTATATGCTAATGACCACCAAGGGGTGTACATCTTTGAAGAGGTAATTAGGTTTGCAAAAACCATACTAA